>NW_012114899.1:1863210-1864546 GCF_000951035.1 Colobus angolensis palliatus | reverse complement strand
AAGGAATTAATAAAGATTAGAGAAGTAAATCAAATAAGAAACAGACAACAATAAAAAAATCAATAAACAAGAATTGATTTTTTGAAAACATCAACTAAAAAAGAACGTTCTCAAATAAGCAACATGACTTTACACCTCAAGGAACTAGAAAAAGAGGAAGAAACTAAACCTAAAATTATCAGAAGGAAGGAATTAATAAAGATTAGAGAAGTAAATCAAATAAGAAACAGACAACAATAAAAAAATCAATAAACAAGAATTGATTTTTTGAAAACATCAACAAAATCAACAAACTCAGCTAGGCTAGTAAGAAAAATTGGAGAAGACTCAAATAAATAAAATCAGAAATAAAAGAGAAGATATTACAATGGATGCCTCAGAAATGAAAACTATCATTAGGGACTATTGTGAACAATTATATGCTAACAAACTGGATAATCTAAAGGAAATAGATAAATTTCTACAAATATGCAACTTATTGAAGCTGAATCAAGAAGAAATAGTCTAAGTAGACAAAGTGCACAAGGAAGACATTTCATTCAGTAATCAAAAGGGTCTCAAAAAAGAAAAGCTCAGGATCAGAAGACTTCACTGGTGAATTCTAGTAAACAATCAAAGAAGAACTGATAATAATCCTTCTTTAACACTTCCAAAAAAAATAAAATCGGAGAAATCACTTCCAGACTCATCTTATGAGGAGAGGACGATCCTGATCAAAACCAGACAAAGATACAAGAAGAAAGGGAAACTAAAAGCCAATATTCCTGATAAATGCAGATGCAAAAATCCTCAATAAAATACTAGCAAACAGCATTCAGCAGAACATTAAAAGGATCATACACCATGACCAAGTGGGATTTATCCTCGGGATGCAAAGATGGCTCAACATAAGGAAATCAATCAATATGACGCACCACACTAACAGAATGAAGGCCAAAAACAATATGATCATCTCAATAAATTCAGGAAAAACATTTGACAAAGTTCATCATTCTTTCATGATAAAAACTCTCAACAAAATAGGTATAGAAGGAAATTGTTTCAACACAATACAGGCCATATATGAAAAGCCCACAGCTAACATAATAATCAATGGGCAAAAACTGAAAGTTTTTCTTTAAGTTCTTGTATAAGATATGGATGTCCATTCTCACTATATCCATTCAACACAGTACTGGAAGTCCTAGCCAGAACAATTAGACAATTAGACAATAATAAAAAAGAAAGAAAGAAAAGACCTCTTCAAGGAGAACTACAAACCACTGCTCAGTGAAATAAAAGAGGACACAAACAAATGGAAGAGCATTCCATGCTCATGGATAGGAAGAATCAATAT
>NW_012114899.1:1770170-1861130 GCF_000951035.1 Colobus angolensis palliatus | reverse complement strand
GAAAAAAATACTAAAATTCATATGGAACCATGAAAGACCTCCAATAGCCAAAGCAATCTTTTTTTTTCCTCTTACAGACAGGGTCTTGCATTGCTGCCCAGGCTGGACTGCAGTGGCACAATCATAGCTCACTACAGCCTCAAACTCCCGGGCTCAAGCAATCCAGCCTCCTTAGCCTCCTAAGTAGCTGGGACTACAGGAAAGTGTCACCATTCCCAGGAAATTTTTTTATGTTTCAAATTTCTTTGAAGAGATAGAGTTGTTTTGTTGCCCGAGCTGGTCTCAAACTCCTGACCTCAAGTGATCCTCCAGTCCCAACCTCCAAAGTGATGGGATTACTGGAGTAAGACACTGTACCTGGCCTCTCAAAGCAACGTTGAACAAGAAGAACAAAGGGGAAGGTATTGTACTTTCTGATTTAAAAATATCTTACAAAGCTATAGTAATCAAAACAGTATGGTAGTGGCATAAAAATAGTTATATTGACCAATGGAACAGAAAGAGCCCAGAGGTATCAGGTTTGTGCAAAGTAATTGTGGTTTTCCCATTACTTTTAATTACATGAATTAAGATTGAAAGTAATGGCAAAACCACAATTACTATTGCACCAACATAATAAATCCACCCATTACCATCAACTGATCTTTGATAGTGGGGAAAGGATGGTCTCCTAAATAAATTATGTTGGGAAAACAGTATGTCCACCCCCAGAAGAAAGAAATTGAACTCCACTTACACCACATACAAAAATCAACACAAAATGAACTCAAGACTTAAGCATAAGGCCTGAAACCATAAAACTAGTAGAAGAAAACATAAGAAAAAATCTTCTTGAAATTAGTTTGGATCATGATATTTTTGGACATGACACCAAAGCACAAGAACAAAAAGTAATAATATACAAATGAGACTGCATCAAATTAAAAAGCTCATGAAGAGCAATGAAAACAATCAACAGAATAAAAAGGCAACCTATAATGGGAGAAAATACTGGCAAACCATATACCTGATAAGGAGTTAATATCCAAAATACAGAAGAACTCATCCAACTCAATAAGTTAAAAAAAAGAAACTCCATTAAAACATAGCTAAAAGGTATGAATAGACAGTTCTCAACAGAAGACATACAAATGTCCAACAGCCATCTGAAAAAATGCTCAACATCACTGACCATCAGGAAAATCCAAATCAAAACTACAATGAGATATGACCTCACACCTCTTGGAATAACTAGTATCAAAAAGACGAAATATTGGTGAGGATGTGAAGAAAACACAACTTTTATACAGAATGGCACTTATATTGGTGGGAATGTAATTTGGTATAGCCACTGTGAAACACAGCATGGAAGTTCCTCAGAAAGGTAAAAACAGAACTATGATTTAGCAATCCCACTTCTAAGTGTATATCCTGCCACCAAAAAAAAAAAAAAAAAATCAATATGTTGAAGAGATATCTGCACTCTCATGTCCATGGCAACTTTGTTTACATTAGCTAAGACATGGAAGTAATCTAAATGTCTGTCAATGGATGAACGGATAAAGAAAATGTGGTATAGGTACACAATAGAATACTATTCAGCCTTAAAAAAGAAAGCAATCCAGTCATTTGTGACAACAAAGATGAACCTGGAGGACATTAAGTTAAGTGAAATAAGCCAAACATAGAAAGACAAATATCGCATGATCTCATCTTGAATAGAATGGAATCTTAAATAGTCAAACTCATAGAGACAAAAGTAGAATGGTGGTTGCCAGGAGTTGGTTAACAGGTGGAAATGAAGTGATATTGGACAGGGCATACAAAATTTTAGTTATGTAAGATGTGTATGATATGGATAGCTTATGTAATTATAGTTAGTTATAATGTGCTTTAATTAACAATAATGTATTGTGTATTTGATATATGATATATGTTAAGTGTTCTTGCAACAAAAAAAGAAAAAATGGTAACTGTCAGGTGATAGGGAAATGTTAATTAGTTTGATTGTGGTGATTATTTCACAATGTATATGTATATCAAAACTTCAAGTTGTATAATTTAAAGATATAATTTTTTCATTTTTCAATTATACTTCAATAAAGCTGGGGGGAAGAAAGAAGTAAGAGCAGATATGTAACCAACCAAGATACTGTGAGGGTAGAGATTGGGTCTATCTTGAGCACAGTTGTACCCTAGAACTTAGCACATTGCAATCCTCCAAAGTTCATTAGAGAATCAAATAAGAAAAAAAGGTGGCTCCGATCATTATGTAGATAAAATGGGGTTGAGTGTAAACCATAATAAGTCTCAGAGGAGTTTAGTACAAAATTTAAAACTATAGAATAGTATAGGTGCCAAAACGTATATGTTGGTAGATATACAAGTTGATATATACAAGGTGCCTAAACACCCACAGGCAGACCTAGAAAAGGAAAATATTTTGCCATAGCTGAAAGACATAAGAAGTCTATATGTGTTTGCTAATCTATAGACAAGGTCAGTTGAAAGGAACCAATGTAATTTTAAAATAGCATTTTGAGCTATTGCCTAATGCAGAAAAACCAAATCCTATTCCATTTAGAGTAATGACTCTCACTTTAAAAATAAACATGACTTAATATTGAACAAGATTCAAAGGTATTTTGTACTCTTAATTCCCCAAAATAGTACTGAGGTGAATAGTTCTGTTAAACAAATTATCATGTAGAAAATATGTCCTTTCTTTGTTCATTTAAATAGCAGGCCTATGTCACTTGTCCTAAAAAATCGGGCAAGTCTTACCCATTCTGTGAGCTGCAGTGAAGCAAGGAGAAAGAGGGGTGAGGTTTGAGAAAATGAAGGCTTGAGGTTATGCAGAGTGAGATTGTGAACAGTGTTTTTCCTAATTTATGGAAGATGTTAAACCCAGAGTAATGCCAGCTAGAATTCAGAAGTGTTCCCTCAAGCTTGATAAATAAACAACTTTAGGGTCAGAATAACTAAGAAGGTCTGGTAGCAATGCTAGCTGTGGTTTTAAATTGTGTTCATTTCCCACTATTTCACAATATAGCAGATAATTCAAAACAGAATTTAATAACTGCCATGTTGCAGCTCTGTCTTTTTAAGGCTCCTCCTAAAAAAAGAGATTGACTCCAAGAACGTTAAACAAAAACTTTGCACAAAAAGAAGAGTTTCCACAAATTATCAAGGTGTTTTAGGTTTTAGACTCAGAAGTACTCCAAGAATGTTAAAGGGTGATTTTAAAACATTTAAAGGTGATTCAATGTCTCAAGGACCTCAACTTTATAGTCGGGGGGAGTAAAGCAAAAATAAGAGTAAGAAAGATTAAGGTATAAATGAGATAATACACTAGAATCTAAACACATCTGATCATTTTTAAGGTACTTATGAGCTACTAAGAAGCCATATTTGCATAAACACTCTAATGACCATCTGTTTTAGCTAACATCCGTTCACCTCTTTTTAAAGAACACTCTTTCTTTTAAGGGGGGAAACCATTCCTCTTAAGTTTGGTGGCTTAGGTGAGTCAGTTTTCAGGGATTCAGCCTTGATTGATTGCAAGGTAGCCATTCTCATTGGTTACAGTGAATGATTCAGATATGGGCACATGATCGAATTTGGGCAACGAGACTCAGACCAGAACTTCGGCTTGGCGCTGAAGAGAGACACTCTCTTTTCTACTGCACCTAAGCAGCAGACTCTGATTATGTCTACAGTTACCTTTATCTTGTTACCACGAGGAGATAAATGAGAAAAGGAGATCTGAGTGGGGCCCAGAGACAGAGAAACGACTTCCTCTTGACAACTGTCAAGCCTCTAGACTAAGTTATGTCTGAAACCAGCTTGTTCTCATATTCTACAGGTAAGAAAACCACTAAATTAACTTTTGGCTTAAGTCAATGAAGGCTGGGTTTTCTTTCATCTGTTTCCAACAGAATCCCAACTGACCAAGGAACCCTCTTGGAAAAAGGTCACGGGCATTAACTTTCAATAACAATGCTTCAGTTTTTGGAAGAGAGGAGTCATTTTGATAACTATTACTCAGTTGTCTTCTGTGTTCTATGAAGAAATAAGTGTAAAAGAAAAAACAGAAAAGGCTCACTTCACTGAAGACTGTATTTTTATTATGTATACAAAGACTATTGACTGTTTAAAGCAAAAATATTAACCATATGTAGCATAACTTATAGTATATATTGAAGTAAAATATATAAAAACAAGAATGCAATAGGTAAATGGAAAAATATGGAATTTTACTCTTCACCTCTTCATCTGGCAGTGACTAAGAGAACACAGGGACTTGTTCAGGAGCACACATTGGAGACACACCCTATAACCTCCCAGAAATAAGTCAGAGAGACTCCAAAGGGATCAGAAAGTCCACAGGTGGTTGATAGAGATGCGGGCCAGGGAAATGTCTTTGGTAGACTGTCCACATAATCCCACGCTTACCGGGGTGGGGTAGCCTAAGGAGACATAGATTATACAACCTTAATTTATTTTAACTGAAATGAATATTTTTCTTTCCTTTACTCAGGAAGAAGAGAAACTCCAATTCTACTACATCCTGAAGCACACAATTATTTAAAAGAATCACACTATCATAGATTTGAGAGCTAAATGGATCTCTACATATTGTGATGTAAGAAGTCAGACTATTACAAAAATAGTCTCTAAAAGTAAAATAAAATAAAAAATTGATATATCATAGTGATATATATTTTTGGAAATCCTGGGCTCAAGTGATTCTCCTACCTCTTAGGCTGATTAGCTTTTGCCATGTCCCTGGTAATCTGAGCACAAAATGCAGCATTTATGTAGGTGTGCCTGTAAATTTAATGGTATCAAATATTAGAAATGAATTTTGTATAATTCTTTGTTAGTTGTCTTTTTTTGTTTTAGTTTTTGCTTTTTGAGACAGCATCTCGCTCTGTGTTCCAGGCTGCAGTGCAGTAGCACAATCATAGTTCACTTTAGCCTTGAACTCGTGGGTTCAAATGATCTCATCTCAGCCTCCTGTGTCCAAAATGAACACACAAGCATCTACATTTCCTCAAAGTTGATAGTGATGCTCTGAATGTATATTTATCTCAATTCACTTGACAACAGCAAATTATTAAAGAATAATCCCGAATTCAAGTAATTTCAAAGGTGTCTAAGTCAAAAACTGAACCTGAAAAAGAGAATACCATCCAAAAAGGAGACATGAACATCACATAAATTCAAAGAGGAATGAGACCAGCACAACTTCACTTTAAAGCTGCAGAGTGGTCAGGCGTGGTGGCTCACGCCTGTAATCCTAGCACTTTGGGAGGCCAAGGCGGGTGGATCACGAGGTCAGGAGATCGAGACCATCCTGGCTAATACGGTGAAACCCCGTCTCTACTAAAAATACAAGAAAATTAGCGAGGCATGGTGGCAGACGCCTGTAGTCCCAGCTACTCAGGAGGCTGAGGCAAGAGAATGGCGTGAACCCGGGAGGCGGAGATTGCAGTGAGCTGAGATCACGCCATTGCACTCCAGCCTGGGCGACAGAGCCAGACTCCGACTCAAAAAAAAAAAACAAAACACACCTGCACAGTGAAATGCACGGTCTCAAAGTTAAAGCACACTTAATGCCATCTAGACTTGTGTTTCTCAAATTTGGTCTGAGAACTACGTTGGGTTTTCTGTGCGAATGTTTCTTGGAGTACCTGGTTACAAATATTACACACACACAAACCCACCTAACTACCCATGCCCACCCATCCACCACCCAGACACACACCCCACAAATACTCTCCTCTCTTTCTCTCTCTCTCATGGAATCTACCACCAGAGATCAGTACTCAGAAAGTCTTAGGTAGAGTCAAGAAACTGTGTTTCCCAAGTATCCTATGTGACTCTGCTGCCTACAGGGTTAAAAATGATAGATCTAGTACAACCTCTTAATTTGGACAGAGATACTCCTTAAGGGTATTAAAGTGCATTCAGGGGAAGAGAAGTGGTAGCTTCTATTCAGCCACAGACCATTGGAAGTTATAGCACTTGGAGGCTCTAGTCCGCTCTTCTCAAGCTTCACTGGGAAGCATCAGCAATGATTGGATGATGTCACAGCAAATGACAGTACTAGTAGCAACAGTAGCCTTAGGAGAAGCAATAGCAATGCTACCCAGAGGTAATGGCTGCCAGTGTTCCTGATAACAGACAGTGGAGCCCAGTGAGAGAGGCGGTCCTAAGCAGAAAACCAGTGATGTCCATTAGTGTTCATGAACAACCAGAAGGAGCAAAATGGTGGCAAAGTTGGCTGCCTGGACTTGCTCATGGACTTGTTGGGACACATTGATGGGTTGCTTTGGACTGTGCAAGTATACTACACCTTTCTTTTTATTATTTTTTTAAAGTTAGTTATCCAGTGGAACTTTCTTGTTCACATTTACGATATCCCTGATTGTCATTTTCCTAGCCTTTCCAGTCTAGATAATAAAAGATTCTTATATTATTAAACACGTAAATCTATTTTATGCACTAAGCACTTTATTAATATATAATTTTACATATCATACGTAATCATATGTGCAACACATGAATACAGAAACATCCCAGAAATTAGTGCTGAAGTAAAGAAATCTACTTCTAAATAAAACTAAAGGCATTTAAACCACACAACCACATACAAGATACAGAACAACTACACATGCATTTTTGCTTCCCTCTGTCATTCCTTCTTTCAGAAAGTACTGTTACTAAGCAGTATTATTAACTTTGTTAACTTTTCAGCTTATTAAATTCATTATTATTCTAGTCCATGGAGTATGTTGAGATGTATAAGCAATTAAATATCTGCGGTCAAATATTTTCACAGTCAAAGATAAGATAATAATAGAATTTCATTTCTTATTCACTCAGAATCTCCTTGAACTATCATAATGATTAACAACCTCAAATGATGAGAAATTTGATGACTATGGGTTCATAAAGCTATCAAAGACTCAGTCCCTTTAAAACTGCATTGAAAACAAATTTGTTCTTCACACCCACTTTCAAGTAGCAGAATTAGGAGAAATATCAATAATTAATCTAAATGCATAAAATCAGGCCTTGGAAATTTCTTAACATTTTACTGCAGCACCTAATATTTGCAAATACATTGTTCAGTATAACACATTTGTACTCTCTTTCAATGTATAATAATAGAAGTTTAAAATCCCCACAAAAAAGTAGCATTTTAGCCTCTCCATATTACTCCTGAAAAGCACACTCATCTAATTAAATGCAGGTGTAAGAAAAAAAAATAAATCCTCTAGCTGTGTGATTGGAACTGTTAAATTATGATTGAAATAAAAAAGAACAGATGAAGAATAACAAATCAACGCATGCTATTTTAATTATCTGTGGGTACAAAATACATGGGATCCAGAACTCTATCTTATGGCGTACTGCATTTCTTTTATAAAAGCTCGGTATTATAGACATCATCTGGCCCAATTCTCTTATGCTGTAGGAGTAAAGAACAAATCTTAAAAAGTAACAATATAATTTTTTAAAGCTCTTAACAATAATTGCAAAAATAAAGAGCAAATAAATGAGAAAATGGATAATAAAATCTCTTAGTCTAATAACTGTGGAGGATCACTGTTTAGATATATACGTATCTCAGCCTGGCCCAGACCTGCAAAATCACCCTGTTCTCCCTATTTAAATCTTGTCTTAAATGTCTTCCCAGAAAACCTTTCCCTGACCACCTTCTCTAAGGCAGTCCTAACTAGGACATTCCCTTTATAGATTTATTAAAATCTGAACTTATCCTGTTTATTGTTGGTTTGTTTCTTTTTAACCTTAATAATCTCCTTTCCTCTCTTCACTCTACTAGAATTTAAGCTCCATATGAACAGGAGCCTCATCTGAACTGCCCATAGTTCTGTCCCCAGGACATGATCTTAATGTGAGTTCAAGCAGTGGACACTTAACCAACATGGTGGGAAGAAATTACCGAGAGCCAAAAATCCTACTACACACAGGTATCTTCTCAAATTATTTCAGGGAATTCCCATATTCTCTGAAGCCAAATCAAGTATCTCAGGCTGAGGGCCACGATAGTGAGTATCTATATACCACCTGGCCCTTAGTAAATACTTGACAAACCTGAGCAAAGGAATGAACAAATGAATGAATGGTGGAATCCAGACCTTGTGAAGACTGTGTAAGGCTATGTAAATAGGGCCAGGCACTGTGGCTTATGCCTGAAATACCAACACTTTGGGAGTCCAAGGTGGGAAGACCACTTGAGACAAGGAGTTCAAAACCAGCCTGGGCAACATAGCAAAATCCCATCTTTACAAGAAATATTAAAGTTAGCAAAGCACACGCCTGTAGACCCAGCTACTTACTTGGGAGGCTGAGGTGGGAGGATAACTTTAAACCCGAAAAGTCAAGGCTCCAGTGAATCATGATCATGCCACTGAACTCCAGCCTGGGCGACAGAGTGAGACTCTGTCTCAACAAGACAAAACAATACAAACAAAAGAAAACACTATGACTTTGAACCTCTCTCTGTATCTTACTGAATTGATCCACATTCTTAGCTCTCAGCTGGATAAGAGGAATAAGTTCCAGTGTTCTATACCACTGCAGGATGACTATAGTCAACAGTAATACATTATGTAGTTTCAAACAGCTAAAGGGGGATATTGAATGTTCCCAGGACAAAGAAATGACAAATGTTTGAAATGATGACTATATTAACTACCCTTATCTGATCATTTACCTTGTAAATAGGTACAATTATAATAACTGTACATGTCAGTTAAAAATTTAAGTTAAATTAAACTTAAAAATAAGTCAAAGAGTGAACATACAGCTAAGAGAGGAAAAGCAATAAAGAGAGGAAATTCAAGTTAGAATATATAATATTTTCCAAAGGAACAAAAACAAAAAATGGAACGAGAAATAAATGTTATAAGTAGTGAAAAGGCAGAAAATGGAAAAGAAAAAGGGATGATTCATAGTCAGAGATGTTGTGATGGGAAGTCAGTCATACATAATTATCCATGCTGTGTTCACTTCCTTTGCCAAAACCACATTATTGTAAACTTGAAAGGATTCCTTTGAAAGATTCCTGCTGGGCCAGGTTCAGTGGCTCAGGTCCGTAATCCCAGCACTTTGGGAGGCCGAGGCAGGCAGATTACCTGAGGCCAGGAGTTCAAGACCAGCTTGGCCAACATGACAAAACCCCATCACTACTAAAAATACAAAAATTAACCAGATGTGGTGGCACAGACCTGTAATCCCAGCTACTCGGGTAGCTGGGACCCAAGAATTGCTTGAACCCGGGAGGCAGAGGTTGCAGTGAGCCAAGATTACACCTCTGCACTCCAGTCTGGATGACAGAGAAAGACTCCATCTCAAAATAAATAAATAAGTAATAAATAAATAAATAAATAAAGGCACCTTCTGTCCCTATCTCACAAGCCCCTTTAACTCATTTCCAGTGGGTCTGGGTCCTTAGGTTCCTCCTAGAATTACAGCTACACCTGTTTTATCTGCTGTGTCTGTTTCATGAAAGGTTACTGTCAGCGTCATAAGCTGGGGAGGGCTTCAGAACTCTTCACCTCTGTACATATCACTTTGCCTCAGCCCCTTCATCTCTGTCTATGTGCACTGCTAGTGGTAATTTTTCTACCATGTAAACCAAAACACTCCCCATCCTCTCATTTGTCCCCTTAGTCTCCTACAATTTTGTCCTAGTCTTCCCTTCTCAGAACCTCAGTTCCTAGAGCTTATTGGTCTCACTCATTGCAGGGCAGAATCAAGTCATCTCATACAACCTACACATTACCTTCTCTTGTCCAAAGGAAAACATACTGTTTTAACAGATCATGTTGCTTTTGCCTGTGGGTGTTATATTCTTAGAGATAAAGCACCTGTGCAAAGGTCCTGAATGAAATATTGAAGCCAAAATCATAAAATTTGTATTAATGAGGGCTGAGCCAATTTTTGGCTTCATTTTTCACTAAAAAGAAGAGAAACAGAAAAAAGTTGTGATCCTAGGTAGACATACTACATGAATTCTACTGCTTCTTGTACTAAAAAACAACGTTTTATAGTATAGGGAAAGCATTTATTGAAAGAACACATCCTTCAACTAGAAATCCATTGTTCAGTCCAGTGAAAACTCAGGAAATGTCTAATAAAATAAGATTTAAAAAAAAATACCCACAACACTTGAGCCACACCTAGAACACAATAAAAGACATTATTTTATCTATCTCAGATATTCAACTGCATGGTTACAAAAAATATATATATGTATATATAAACATGGTCCTGCAGCATGAGCTCTGTGGACAGAAAACATAATAAGCCTGCAGTTTAGTAAGGAAATTGTCGGGATAGAAGTAAGATATTGATTTGTATTTTTGCTTCCAAGCTAACAGTAAGAACCTTTACAAAACACCTTTAAAAATGCATAAGCACTATAGACTTTTTATTTGCAGGAAGTGTCTTCAAACACATCCTTTAATAACAAAAAATACAAAGCATTGATAATACATGTATTAGAAAGAATTCTGTTGAAATACATTTGCAAAACAGAACAAACCTATTTTAATAATGTGCAAACCAGTGTAACATAGAGGAAAATCGGGCCTGAGTTTTAGCTTGGGCCATGTCAGGTACTAGTTTTGTGTCCTTGGACTAGTTATGTAACCATTCTGAGCCTCAGCTTCCTAGTACGTAAAGTGGGGCTAATAATAATGCCTTTACAATGTGGCTGTTGGAGGACTAACCCCTCTCGACATGCAGTAAATACTAGTTCCCTTTATGAGTCACAAATATATCTTTTTTCTTTTAAGGCTTTTCTTGCTTTACAAAAAATAATGTGATTTCATATACTTTTCACCAGATTTATTTTGTAGCCCTTGATTTAATGTGAGCAATTTGAAAAATTCTCCTTGTTTCTTGCTACCTGGCATGTTAACTTTATAAATATTTTATTTCCAAATACTTCATATTATAATCCAGCATGACAGTCAAATCTCTTTCTTCATGTCTCAGCATTTTTATATCTATATAGCAGGCAGTTCTGTTTAAAGATAAACTACATTCTAAACTATGTTTGCAAATTGGTTGATTAGATGCAAAAATTCACTTCTTTATTGACTACTTAAAATCAGTTAGATTCACAGTTATAGCATAAATATTTACTGATAAAATTGGGTTTTAGCCTGAAGTTGGGGTCTTGAGTGGATGCTGCAAGAGTGGTTCATAATAAAGTGTGGTAAATCAGTTTTATCAACTCTGATTTCACTTAGCTATAACACAATTTTAAAGTAGCTGGTTTATTCTTTGCATAATTTTATCTTTATTTGTGGACACCATCAAGATCTTTCAGGATTCACACACAGTGTACCTCAGTGTGAGGTACTCTCAGTGACTTCCCCACTACCTCTTCAACTGAAGTACCCCCTCCAATCTTGTCCCACCACCCTAAAAGCTCAATAGTCTCAAGCTAGCAATCTTTAATTTACTCACACACATACTCACTGCCTCACTGCCATTGATCTCAGTGAAACTGATTAAAAACACACAAAAAATATAATGGCTCTAGGACACATGTTTTACTGCTTTCAAACAGTATGCCTGCTCAGCTCAAGTAATTATCTAGTTGGTACAATTGCAGGCAATGTAACAAAAGAGAAGAGATTCTTTTCCTTATTGGGAAAAATATTTCCAAGTAACTAGTAGGCTGTTTTTTATCTCACAGCAGGTAAGCCTTGCCTAGGAATCTATCTCCCTAAGGTTATTTTTTTTTTTTCTTATACTTTCTATGCTTCTCCATGGTTTTCCTTGTTTCTTAATAACATCTCCTAAAGTGGCAGTAGCAATGGTTCTGGCAATTGGAACTTCTTGTTTGCTTTTAGGGGACAGAGAGATAGAAATGTTGAACAGGGCATGAGAAGCTGTTTATAATATGGGTCATTTGTAAGCAAAAAGGCTTTGGTTTTTCTCTTTGCTAAGAGAGAAGGTGCATCTGTCCTTGTAATTCAGCCATAAAGAAAATAAAGGTAGAAATTCTTGGGTTTAAAAATTTAGTCAGCCCAAACCTCAACATTCATCACACAATATATCCATGTAACAAACCTGCACATATACCCCCCAAATCTAAAATAAAAGTTGAAATTATAAAAATAAATAAATAAAAATTTAAAAAAGTTTAATCAGCAAGATGGGTACCCGGGGTATTTTTGTTTGTTTTTTTGTATTATTTGTAAAGCTAATGCACTTTATACTCATACAAAATCTGAAAGTAATCAAGTGAAACTCGTGAAATGTGAACGCTGTTTCCATTGGGAAATGTTTAGTAAAAGGATATAAACTAGTTTTTAACATTTGCAGTGTCAAGTAAATTCTGCTGTTTAAAACTTCTGTATTATTTAAAAGTTCTCCCATGCAACAAACAATAAATTCCCAGAATTTAAACAGACAGTGAATACCTTTTGTCTTCAGTTACTTGCTTTCCTTCATGAACTCCTCTCCTTGGTTCTTAAATGTTGATGGTTTTCAGGACTCAGTAATTATCCCAATTCTCACACCACAGATTCCCTAAGCATTGTTGCTTACTCCCGTGACTTCAGTTCCCATTATATGCTGGTGATTCCCCATCTCTCTATATACATATATAACCAAAATATTTCTTGAGTTTCAGACACGTATAGCTAATAGCCTTCTAGACGTGTCTCACAGAATTTCAGGCCCAACCTGGACAAAATTCTGTCTTTCTCATTAAGCCATATGCCCGTCATATTTTCTACTCTGTTGAATTTAACTAACATCTATTCCGAACTCAAAACACTAGAAATGTAAGGAATATCCTACCTGTTTTACTCTTTCTCCTCCAACATTGAAGTATGTCGGGTTTGCATCTTCATATTGCCTGAGTGTTTATGAGCTTCCAGTTCAAAGTGTTGGCATTGTATCACTTTACTCTGCTTACTAACATTTAGAAGAGTAGTTTGCAACTAGCCATACATTAGAAATTATCTGGGGAGATTGTTAAAAATATTAATGCCCCAGCACCACTCTGAAAAATGCTGATTTCGTTAGTCTGAGACGGGCTCAGTGATAGTGCTTATAGAGTTTCACAGGTGACTCTAATAAGCAGAGAATCCCTGCTTTAGAAGCTACTCACCTCTCTCAGGAGAAAGCCCAAGTTTAGTTTCCAAATTAAGAAACCCCCTCACGATCTGGTCCATAATATTTCTGCAGCATCCCTATTTGTCACTGCCCCTACCCCTTGCCATGGAGGCCCTAAATGACAGGCCATAAGAAAATTTCATCTTCCCTGCTTTAGACTTTTTTCTTCTTCCCTTAATACCTTTGTATATGCTGCTTACTATGATTAAAATATTCTTTCTTTCCTTCCTGGACCATTTTTATTTGCCTTTTCTTTAGCAACAAGAAGCCTTTCCTGATATATCCCAGTCAACCCAAGATAGAGTAATGTCTTGCCTACAGTGTCACAGGTCTCTTTTTTGGGGGGCATTTGTCACTCTGTTTGTTTTTGAAAGTTTACTTCTCTGAGATTGTATACACAGGGAATGTACCTTCTTCTTGTCTCATCAGCTCCTGCCACAGCAGCTTGATAGGTGCTTGATAAATGAAATTCACAGGAACATATAAAATAAAATTATACTCTTAAACTGAATTTAATTTAGAAATAAAGGTATTTGTATCATGTCAATACATTTATAGCATTTTCAAACTTGACTCACTAGCCTTAAACTCACTCCATTTGCATTCAACTCACCACACTACGAGGAAATACATTATGAAATGATGTGGAAAGACATTTTCCAAAGAAAAATTAGGATTTTCCCAATTTCACTGCTTTCAGTTGAAGTCATTTTTAATAGAAAAAAGTTTTATGAACAAAAGAAGTCGATTTATCAGTATATTAGGGACATAAAGATCATTTTCACATTCTGGCGTTTATCTTAAACTCTAAACTGCATACGAAATTAAAATTATAAAATATAAGAGCTGAGAAAGATGATGGAAGATAATAAAGACAACTTTATAATGTGGGAAAAAACATATGACTTTATTTTGACAAGTGTGGCCATCAGATAAACAGGGATGTCATGTCCAATACTTTACCACTTTCCAATCCCAGGGAACCTCAAATTCCAGGCCACTGGCTATAGAATTTAATTTCAATTTTCCTGTTAGAAAGACTGAGTCATTCATGGCACTTTAAGGCCTAATAATGACAATAACACCATTGCAACAGCAGCAAAGCAAAAGTAGCCACCACTTGCTGAAAGCCTCCAGGAAGCAGGTATGGTGGACTTTCAACTCTCCCAGCATTGCTTGTTGTGGCAGAGACAACTATCCATCCTCCATGTGTTTGTACTCCCTGTCCATAGAGAGAGACTATACGTCCCACTATTTTGCAGTTAAGTATGAGTGAAATAAAGTGCAACTCTTCCAGACTTGAACCATAATAATTTCTCACATAATTTTTCTCCATTGTCTCTTTCCCTTTAGGTACTAGGAATGGATTTTTAACTTTTTAAGATGTGTTTTAAGATGGCATCAGCCACTGCATGAAGAAGAGCAGTCCTGCTCTCTCTTTAAACACTCAACACTCTAACATGATTGATCAATGATTTTCTATAGTGTTGAGCATGGACATTTTGGGATTCATGCTCTATTGGAGCTAGCATTACTCTAATTACTACGTTGTAAAACACCGTCATCCCAATTTCACGGCTGGGGAAACTGAGGCTTAGAGAGAATGACTAGAAGATACAACGTTTCAATTGCACTTAGAACAATTATTACTTGATTCCTCTCATTTTCATTTCAGGGCAATTTTTTAGTGTGCACTAATCAAACTTCAGTGGAAATCCAAATCACAGTCAAAATGCATTTCAGTGGACATGAAAGTTATAAGGTGATATATAACAAGTTCTCAGAAGTCTACAGGATCTAGAAAAGGAAAGAGCAGCAATGGTTTCCAAGGATGACCATACTGTTTTATCATTGAAAGTGGTGATTACTTTGAGGTAGTAGTTCCAAAGCACATTTTCTAAGTTAACAGTAGCAAATACGCTCACTTCAATATAAATAGCTAGAAAAAAAAAATGACACCAGGAAGATGGAAGGATAATAAATATTCACTGAGCATTTAATATGAGGAGGATATAAATTTGGGCTCTACATGAATGGTCTTTTATTTAAAATTCACAAAAACCTGGGAAGAAACCTGCCTTATTAATAGATGTGAATGCCAAAGCTCATGGAGGCTTGGAGATTTGTACACATTCCATCTTTGGAAAAGAGAGGATCTGGAATTGAACGTAGATCTGACCTGCGTATGTGCCTCATGCTGTCTATTTAGGAAACTAATACTTATTTCCAGAGATCTAGTGCCGAAAGCATAAAGTGGGTGGTATAAACATCCAAGGCAGCCAGATGGGGAACTGTGGTATATGAAAGTGCACAGGATTCATCTGATGAGGGAGTCCCAGTTTCTCTTCCCCAGCCAGATATCCTCATGTAGAAACGTGGGCCCAGGGTTGTCACACTCTCCAAATTTTAGAAGTTAGAAATCTGTCTTCTTATGTGAGATGTCCCAGTGCTTAAATATTGGCAACTAGTTACATTTGACTGAGCTGGCCACTGAGCCCATCTTTGAGCTGGACTAGGTTTAAAAACTGCCAGATTACTGCTTCTGATTTTATTTTATTATTTATTTATTTAGAGACAGGGTATCTCTCTGTCACCCAGGTGGCAATGCAGTGGTGCGATCATGGGTCACTGTAGTCTTGACCTTCTGGACTCCAGCAATCCTCCCACTTCTCAGCCTCCCAAGTAGCTGGGAGTACAGGTGTGTGCCACCACACCAAGCTAATTTTTGTCTTTTTTTTTTTTTTTTGGAAGAGATAGAGTTTTGCCATGTTGCCCAGGCTAATCTCAAATTCCTGGGCTCAAGCAATCCTCCTTCCTCAGCCTTGCAAAGGGCTGGATTTACAGACCTGAGCCACGATGCCTAGCCTTCTGATTTTAATGATCATTCATATCAAATTTGGCTGTTCTGCAGCAAGAAAGATAGCAGGAATTTCATGCAACACTTCTACAAACACCAAATGTGAACTCTTAATGCTTAAGAAGTCTCCATGCCGAGTGATGCAGAGGCAAGGGCACTTTTTTGACAGGTCAAAAATATATGTAAATTCAACTTTATGTCTGTCAATGTAAAAAGTGAATAGTAGTTGTGTACTTCCTGCCTGACTCTTCTAACACGACAGGCTAATTTTGACATGGCTATTTTCAGCTCAGAAGAGTGTGAACTTAGGATTCTAATACAAGCCACAACAGTATTATTATATTATTGCAGGGTTGGGCTCAGAGCAAAATCAAGACTTCTGGTTCATTCTCAAATGGATCCTATTTATGCTAAGCTAGCCTTATCAAAAGGGAGGAGATTCCCCAGGGAGACACTGGGAACAATCCCAGCTAATTAAAATATGGATCACCCGCACAGAGGCTGGGCAGCATCCTTTGAGACTGCCAAGACCAAGGCAAATTTCCTGACCATGCTACTGCAGATGTTCACCCAGCTGGCAAAGGCCAAGGAGCCCTAGAACATAAAGCATGCAACCATTTGTCCTGTTCACTTCTCATCCTCCCTTTCTACTAATTTTTGACCCTAACTACATTTCTTTATAACCTTAAAGTGGAGAAGAGCCTTTGGCTAAGTCAGACTACTTTAAAAAAAAAAAAAAAAAAAACTTTAAATTCTGGGATACATGTGCAGAATGTGCAGGTTTGTTACATAGGTATACACATGCCATGGTGGTTTGCTGCACCTGTCAACCCATCATCTACATTAGGCATTTCTCCTAATGCTATCCCTCCCCTAGCCTCCCCACCCCCACTGAAAGGCCCAGTGTGTGACGCTCCCTTCCCTATGTCCATGTGTTCTCATTGTTCAACATGAGTGAGAACATGTAGTGTTTGGTTTTCAACAACCCCATCAAAAACTGGGCGAAGGAAATGAACAGACACTTTGCAAAAGAAGACATTTATGCGGCCAACAAACATACGAAAAAAAGCTAATCATCACTGGCCATCAGAGAAATGCAAATCCAAACCACAGTGAGATACCATTTCACACCATTTAGAATGGAGATCATTAAAAAGTCAGGAAACAACAGATACTGGAGAGGATGTGGAGAAAAAGGAACCCTTTTACACTATTGGTGCAAGTGTAAATTTGTTCAACCATTGTGGAGGACAGTGTGGCAATTCTTCAAGGATCTAGAACCAGAAATACCATTTGATTCAGTAATCCCATTACTGGGTATATACCCAAAGGATTATAAATCATTTTACTATAAAGACACATGCACATGTATGTTTACTGTAGCACTATACACAATAGCAAAGACTTGTAAACAACCCAAATGCCCATCAATGATAGACTGGATAAAGAAAATGTGGTACATATACACCATGGAATACTATGCAGCCATAAAAAGGGTGAGTTCAGCCGGGTGAGGTGTCTCATGCCTGTAATCCCAGCACTTTGGGAGGCTGAGGAGGTTGGATCATGAGATCAGGAGATTGAGACCATCCTGGCTAACATGGTGAAACCCCATGTCTACTAAAAATACAAACATTTAGCCAGGTGTGGTGGTGGGCGCCTGTAGTCCCAGCTACTTGGGAGGCTGAGGCAGGAGAATGGCATGAACCCAGAGGCGGAGCTTGCAGTGAGCCAAGATTGTGCCACTGCACTCCAGGCTGGGGGACAGAGCAAGACTCTGTCTCAAAAACAAACAAACAAACAAACAAAAAAAAAGGTGAGTTCATGCCCTTTGCAGGGACATGGATAAAGCTGGAAACCATCATTCTCAGCAAACTAACCCTGATTACTTTATGGAAGTATGCAGAAGAACACATGAAATTAATATTTGGATTTTCCCAATCATATTAGGCCATAGTTTTAAATTTTTGAAAATATTCATTGAGAGTAAAAGCCATCTAGATCTAAAAACCCCATTTAAAGTTAATCACTTTAAATTATTTTAAAGCCTCAGTGCCTAAGTGATATATCCTATATCCATAATATTACTAATATAAGCACATCTCAATTTATAGGACAAAACTTTTTACAAAGTTTGTCACAAAGAGATTTTCCATAAGCAAACCCAATTTCCCTTTGGATTTTGTTATACAATTAGAGCTCTGTATCCATGGGAAACTAGCTCAAATAGATGGAACTAAACACTTGTGGCAAGGAAAGAATTTGGATGATGACCAGGCTGAAAAGAATTGTAAAAAAAAAAACCAAAAAACATATTTCTTCTTCAATAAAATAGCCAATAACACATTTTTTACTACCCCCCCAACCATCTAGTCATATATAGCTTCTCTTCACACCACAGACATTTATTACAAGTGTAGAGATTCCTTTCTTCATAGCTGAATGGCCACATAGGAGATGTAGGTCCTCAGCTCTGTCATACCAGGAGCCATTGGATGATCCTGAATGAGGTGAATGACTCTAGGTTTTAGATTTCTCACTGACAAAACAATTAGGTTAAGAAGGAGGATCTCTAAAATCTTTGCAAAGCCAATAATTCTCAGTTCTAAGTAGTTTAAATTAGAGTGTGCTCTTCTTTTTTTGCCTGTTATGTAATGTTCGATAGAATTGAATCAATAAATTATCATGTTTTTCTGCTACTTGTAACATCCTAGTCTAGATTCCTTTACATTTTCCCTCAAAAGAGACAACTCTTGGTTTTCTCAAAGTTTCATGACAACTAGGGAGTGGAGGGTTCTGGACACCAACAAAATTGACAAAGGAGTGGAATTGGTGCAGATCTAATGGGAAGTTCATAGGTCATGGAAAGGGTTGATTTTTATCAGTTATTTTTAAAAAACTGATTTTTTTCTGAGAGAAAAGCACACAACAGTGAAAACCAGAAAGATTTAAATCCTGATTGCACGAATCTTTGTGATCTACTCACAGTTTCCAATCTGTTGAGTGGTCCAGGAGTAACTCATTATATGATCCACCCATGAAATCCCTCCAATTTATGTTATGAATTTGATTTTAGTGAACGACTTGGAAATTTTATAAACACAATAACTTTAAAGGGAGTATTTATTTTAACTATGGAAAGGTATTTGAAGGCATAAAATGTCCAAAAAAGTAAGTAGTTTAGATGATCCTCCACCAAATCATGCTTAAAAAATCCAAAATGAATGATCAGAGCTTGTTGTCACAAAGATAATCTACATCTACCTTTTAAAAGTCAGGGCATTAATTTTACCATTAAATAGGTTAACAAATCAATATTTTAGCCACCCTAAATATTTCAAGTATAACCTATGTCCATTTGATACAAAGTAAGGCATGAATACATTTTACAAATCTAGATGTAATGATATGTTAATACTGTGAAATTAGTTTCCCCTTCTACAAACAGAAGCTACCAACAAACATGAATAACAAGGAGAGAATAAAAAACCTTGATAACCTGGCCTCAGCCTGAATATGTAGTTATTGGTGGCAGACAGTCAAAATACTGACCTCCTTCACCTCAAGCTGTGAGCAGTCTCTATGGTTTTCTACATGCACTGAAGTGAAACATGTTGGAAAGCCCTGATCCAAGCGCACTAAAATGTTGTATCTAACAATAAATTATTTATTTATCTTTTTAAAGATAGGATTTGGTTTCTTTTTTATTTCAATAGTTTTTGTGGAAGAGGTGGTTTTTGGTTACATGGATAAGTTCACGGGTGGTGATTTCTGAGATTCTGGTGGACCTGTCACCCTAGTAGTGTGTACTGTACCCAACATGCAGTGTTTTAGTCCTCATCCCCCTCCCACCCTTCTGCCCGAGTACTTAAAGTCCCTTATATCATTCTTATGCCTTTGTATACTCATAGTTTAGCTTCCACTTGTAAGTGAGAATATACGATACTTAGTTTTCTACCCCTGAGTTACTTCACTTAGAATAATGGTCTCCAACTCCATCCAAGTTGCTGCAAATGCCATTATTTCATTCCATTTTATGGCTGAGTAGTATTCCATAGGGTATATATAATATATTTCTTTACCCACTCGTTGGTTGATGGACATTTAGGTTGGTTCTATACTTCTGCAATTGCTAGTTGTGCTGTTATAAACATGTGCGTGTGGGTGACTTTTTTATACAATGGCTTTTTTTCCTTTGGGTAGACACCCAGTACTGGATTAAATGGTATTCTATTTTTAGTTATTTAAGGAATCTCCATACTGTTTTCCACAGTGATTATACTAGTTTACATTACGACTAGCAGTGTAAAAGTGTTCCCTTTTTACCATATCCATGCCAACTTTAATAATATTTGTAATTTTTTTTAATTGTTGACATTCTTACAGAAGTAAGGTGGTATCTCACTGTGGTTTTAATTTGCATTTCCCTGATAATTAGTGATGTTGAGGATTTTTTCATGTTTGTTGGCTATTTGTATATCTTCTTTTGAGAATTGTTTATTCATGCCCTTTGCCCACTTTTTGATAGGATTATTTGTTTCTTCCTCACTGATTTGTTTGAGTTCCTTGCAGATTCCGGATGTCAGTCTTTTGTCACATGCATAGTTTGCAAATATTTTCTTTTTTTATGGAAATATAAGTTATTTGTTAATCAATCCACTTACAAAGCAGGTGGTTTAATGAAGCTTATTGACATCTTCACATATGATCCATGGGAACATGTCCTCCACATACAGACAGTGATATTACTGACTGGATGCATTAGTTTGCAAATATTTTCTCCCACTCTGTGTGTTGTCTAATGATTATTTCTTTTGCTGAGCAGAAGCTTTTTAGTTTAATTAGGTCCCATTCATTTATCTTTGCATTTGTTTTTGGGTTCTTGGTCAGGAATTCTTTGACTAAACCAAATAGAAGAGTTTTCCCAATGTTATCTTCTAGAATTTTTATGGTTTGAGACATTAGATTTAAGCCTTTGATCCATCTTGAGTTGATTTTTGTATAAAATGAGAGATGAGGATCCAGTTTCATTATTCCACATGTGGCTTGCCAGTTATCCCAGCACCATTTGTTGAATAAGGTGTCCTTTTTCCACTTTACGTTTCTGTAGTAAACCAACTTAGTATATGAAATTACCTGATAGAAATAACCATCAAGGAAGAGCAAAAAGATTCAGATATAAAGATATATTTTTGGAGAAATATTTAACATAGTAAAAACTGAAAGACACCTAATATTTGTACTTATGTAGTAACTTGTTAAATTGTACATGACAGCTATATAAACTGTGTTTTCAAAGAATAATAATTAGCATAAGAAAGTGTATATGTTGGCCGGGCGCGGTGGCTCTCAGCACTTTGGGAGTCCGAGGTGGGGGGTCACGAGGTCAGGAGATGGAGACCATCCTGGCTAACACGGTGAAACCTCATCTCTATTAAAAATACAAAAAATTAGCCGGGGGTGGTGGTGGGCACCTGTAGTCCCAGCTACTCAGGAGGCTGAGGCAGGAAAATGGCATGAACCTGGGAGGCAGAGTTTGCAGTGAGCCGAGATCGTGCCACTGCACTCCAGCCTGGGCAATAGGGCAACACTCCGTCTCAAAAAAAAAAAAAAAGAAAGAAAGAAAGAAAGAAAGTTTATATGTTATTAACTAAAATCAGTTCACAAAATCATATATACTATAGAGAGGCATATATATGAAAGTGTTTAATGTTTATCTGATTGGTAAGATTATATAATTATGTGTGATCATTATGTTATTCTTTAGATCTTTCCAATGTTGTTTCTAGAAATACACATACAATTTTCATAGAGAAAAAGTAATTAAAATTTACTAAGAATCAGGGGTGAAAATTTGTAAATTTCATGTCGGCAGCAACAGAGCTAATTTTCAGCAGTGCTAATCAAGGTTAGTGAAGTTTGTGACAAGCATTGTGATTCTTCAACGCCCCTTCCATATCAGTTTTTAGCTCATTTGAATGTCACTCCTAAGAAAGGACTCTTTTACTTTGTTTATATATCTAAATCAGATCCTATGATAGGTTCTGGCAGAGATTGGCCTATAAGAAATGTTACATCTAAATAGGAGTTAAATCAATAATTGAGTATAGAAAATACAGCTGCCCTCAGAAATACATCTTAAAGACACACGATGTATTCCTTGTGAATTGAAATAAGATGTCAATGACACAATCTGTGAAACCGCATTGTGTGTCTATAAATTTTTCTGTTCAGCTTTATGCACTGACCTTTGTGCTGCAAGTATTCCATTCTATTTTAATAAAAAACAGCCCGTACTTTAACTGATTACTGTTTAATGAGAAAGTTCTGTTGTAACCAAACAGGCAAAGGCTGCTTATTTAATTTGAAAACTTCAGTAACTATTTTCTCAAAACTTCAAGCACTCTTGGAAAACCAAATTCTTATCCATTTTGAAACTGGCTTCTTGGGAAGAAAGAGTCCGCTAAAGAAAATCTACTGCCTGATTCTCTTACACTTATACAGATAACAAGTAGTTCTTAGAAGCATCCATCCTTTCTGATATTACCTCTCCAGTTGGGGCTTTTGACTTTCTGTTCTGTCTAATGTAATAGCTACTTAACTAGCCTTGCTTCTCTGGTCTGTCGGTACTCCCTTCAATCAGTTCCATACACTACCACCAGATAAGTCTTTCTAAAGTACAACTCTTTTATGTCACTTCGATCACCAGCCTTTAATGGCTCCCTAATGCCTATTAAACAAAACTCAAGCTCCTGAGCAAGACAGACAAGGCCCTCAGGATCCCAACCAACCTCCCAACCTTATCTTCCACTAGTTTCCAGAGCTGCGTTCTATTTCATCGTTCCCTAATTGTGGTCCACATAACTGACAGCATCAGCATCACCTGAGAACTTGTCAAAATGCAAATTATTTCCCCATAGGGAACTCCTGAGCCAGAAACTCTAGCTAGGGGTCCCAAAAACCTATATTTTAACAAGCCTTCTAGATGATGCTGATGTGTGCTGAAGTTTGAGAACCACTGTGCTAAACAAACTGTAATTCCTTAAATACACCCAATCATTTTCCAAATGAATGCTTTTTCCAGTGCTGTTCTCTTGCCTGGATAAGAATTTGGTTTTCCAAGAGTGCTTGAAGTTTTGAGAAAATAGTTACTGAAGTTTTCAAATTAAATAAGCAGCCTTTGCCTGTTTGGTTACAACAGAACTTTCTCATTAAAAGGGTGTGCCCTTTCCTCTCTATCTCCAGGTGGGTAAAAACATGTTATACAAAAATTAATTCAAGATGGATTAAAGACTTAAATGTTAGACTTAAAACCATGAAAACCATAGAAGAAAACCTAGGCAATACCATTCAGGACATAGGCATGGACAAGGACTTCATGTCTAAAACACTAAAAGCAATGGCAACAAAAGCCAAAATTGACAAATGGGATCTAATTAAACTAAAGAGCTTCTGCACAGCAAAAGAAACTACCATCAGAGTGAACATGCGACCTACGGAATGGGAGAAAAATTTTTGCAATCTACTCATCTGACAAAGGGCTAATACCCAGAATCTACAAAGAACTCAAACAAATTTACAAGAAAAAGACAAACAACCCCATCAAAAAGTGGGCAAAGAATATGAACAGACATGTCTCAAAAGAAGACATTTATGCAGCCAACACACACACGAAAAAATGCTCATAATCACTGGTCATCAGAAAAATGCAAATCAAAACCACAGTGGGATACCATCTCACACCAGTTAGAATGGCAATCATTAAAAAGTCAGGAAACAACAGGTGCTGGAGAGGATGTGAAGAAATAGGAACACTTTTATACGGTTGGTGGGACTGTAAACTAGTTCAAGCATTGTGGAAGACAGTGTGGCGATTCCTCAAGGATCAAGAACTAGAAATACCATTTGACCCAGCCATCCCATTACTGGGAATATACCCAAAGAATTATAAATCATGCTGCTATAAAGACACATGCACACGTATGTTTACTGTGGCACTCTTCACAATAGCAAAGACTTGGAACCAACCCAAATGTCCATCAATGACAGACTGGATTAAGAAAATGTGGTACATATACACCATGGAATACTATGCAGCCATAAAAAAGGATGAGTTCACGTCCTTTGTAGGGACATGGATGCAGCTGAAAACCCTCCTTCTCAGCAAACTATTGCAAGGACAAAGAAACAAACACTGCATGTTCTCACTCATAGGTGGGAATTGAACAATGAGAATGCTTGGACACAGGAAGGGGAACATCACACACCAGGGCCTGTCATGGGGTTGGGGGAGGGGGAACGGATAGCCTTAGGAAATATACCTAATGTAAATGATGAGTTAACGGGTGCAGCACACCAACATTGCACATGCATACATATGTAAGAAACCTGCACTTTGTGCACATGTACCCTAGAACTATAAAAATAAAACAAAAAACAACATGTTAATCCTTTCAGGATGATGTTAATATCAACTCAATTGTCCCTTCCATGGTTTCCTCAACCAGAAGTAACCTCTTTAGTCTCTGAATGGTCAATGTACTTCTTCTGGAGCACTCACTTCAGTTTCCCTCAAAATATGGTTAATCACACATTTCTTATTTTCTCTGCTAGAGTGTAGACTCTGAGGAAGGTAAGTACTCTGTAACTTCCACAAGAAATAGGGTCATATTGTTACATAGAAGATATTCTACAGGTGTTTCTCCAAACATAAAATAAAATAATAAAATAAAATAATATAAATGTAACTACTGATAAACATTAAGGGGGTTGCCAGATTTAGCAACTTAAAATAAGGGACTCACCATTAAACTAGAATTTCAACAAATAATTTTTTTAGCATAAGTATGTCCAAATATTGCATTGAACATATTTATAAAATTAGACCAAAAAGTATTTGTTGTCTCTCTGAAATTCTAATTCAACTGGATATCCAACCCTTTATCTGACAACCCTAGTAGTATTGTTTGTATGTTACATTGTCATTATTCATATTTATCTCCTTACTACTACTACTGTCTTCAGGAAGAAGAACAAATAAAAATAAATTAACTTATATACCCAAATAAGTGTTTTCCCTTTAAAAAATCACTTTGGAAAAACATGTACCTATTTGGAAAAAAATGTACTTATTCATTGATACTGATGTTGCCCGGAACATGTTTGAATTTCTTTTTTTTAAAAAAAATTGCACGCACAACTCTCTTATTGGTTATATAAGAAAAGTAGCCTCATTATCTGAAGCCTGTGTGTTTAAAAAAATTCACAAGCCATATTATCTGTTTTTATACCTTATCTTATTTTTCAGCATTGACATCCAATATCATTTTACACTTTTTGAAGATCACATTTATCTTGAAAGGGTGAATAATTGCCACCATTGAAAATAATTTTAAGATATACTTACAACTTAAAAGGACAATTCCCAAATAAATGCAAAACTGTTCATGAAAGGCCTCTGGATTAAACACATAGCTTCCAAGGTATTACTATGAAGACAATATTCAAAGATATGTCTCATGTCTGGTTCTCTTTGATTTTGTTTAAAGTCATATTTCCTTATAATCACTATTACTTGAAGATTCCAAACATACACCCATGCCATATCCCCATGTCACCAAATACTAAGTTCTTACAAAGCAAAGCCCAAGTGCTATGGAATCCTCCCAAAGATTTCCAGAGATAAGCAATAAAAAGAGGACGCACAGTCAAACCAACTAAATGTGTAGCCCATTTGCCACAGAATACCGTGATACATATGTGGATACCAGTACATCTCCACGTATATTTATCACATGGTATTTCCATACATAACACATATTATTATTATTATGTATGTCCCCTCTTTGAGATTGAAATACTTTGAAAAAGGAACTTCTCTATCTTCTGAACCAGGCTTTTACAGGACATGGTACACAATAAATGATGCCAGAGAAGGCTCAATTTATATTCAACAGTTCAAGCAGTTTGTTTGCTACATCATAGTAGTTAAAATTCCTGGAGCATATTCAATCAACATTTTGGATGCAACCTTCAAATATCTTTAATGGAGAATTTACTTATGCTCTTGACATACACCAGGTTCAAAGCTTTTTGGCAATTTACTGTTCACTCTTCTCAATCTCATGCAGGCAAGCAAAGAAAAGACAAAAGAAGGATGAAATAATTCATTGATAATATTCATCTTTCCTCAAAAACAAAATGAATCAACATGACATGAGTGATGGAAGTTCCATGGAAATCAGTTTAAGCTTTCTGGAATTTGGAATTTAAAACCTGGTTTTCAAAGAAAATTTCCATATCAATGTTCAGTTCTTTGGGGCTGTTCTTCAAGTTCACTGATTCGAATAATATATTATGGATTACCATATTTAAGAATAATCCCAAAGTGATGTGACACTCTAAAAGGGAATTTTAACAGTTAATACCCTAATCATTCTAATAACCTCTAACTCTTCTCTTTCAATTCTACAAGAGCATTTTAATAGGTTGTTACCTTACTCGTTCAACTAGCACTAGCATTTATTCTTCCAAAAATCAGCAAGAAATTTAAAAAATATCACTCCCTTTCTTGTATCAATGGACTATACTAATGAAATAACTACCAATCTACTTTATCATATAAGTTACATGCACGGTAACTTTTGTATAAGAAAAATTAAGTTCATTTGAATTGCATGAGGACATACAGAGAGCAAGATTTTATTCCTCCTTGTTTTTGTTTTCAGTGTTTCCATAATAAAAGCAGTTCTATAAGTACTACCTTCCCAAGGAGTTTTGCCTGATGCTACCACAGACATGAATGGTTTAATTAGAGCAATGTCTGGAAGCTGAGGCAGCCAAGAAGCAGCTTCACCGCTGAGGCAGAAAGAGCTGTAACTAAAAGTCCAACCAGGCATGTAGAACCCAGAATCCAGAGGAAAAAAAAAAAACTGGAAAGGCAAGTCACTGAGATATCAGTGATATCAACATGAAACAAAGAGCCTTGAAAATCAAGAAATTTTAGAAAGAGAAATTTCAGAAAGATTAAGAAAGTCAGGAAATTGGCATTAATGAGGTCTGTTAAATAACTGAAGGGCTCAAACTATAAGCTTGCAGAAAAAGGGTTGAACATTAAACCCTAACCACACCAAGTTTATCAATGGAAGCCCCAATCCTATAGAAGCTTGGGTTCTGGGTGTGATTTTTAGGAACAGTAAATACGACAGTACAAATCTCTAAAAGTGGAATATAAGATAAAGACTTTTCTCAGGAAGAAGAAAGAATCCTTGAAAATAGCACTAGATTAGTAATAAGATTGGGGACCCTTATGTGGGCTGATATAGTTTAGTTCTGTGTCCCCATCCAAACCTCCTGTCAAATTGTAATCCCCATGTGTCAGGGAGGGGCTTGGTGTGAGGTGACTGGATCATAGGGCCAGATTTCCCCCTTGCTATTTTAATGATTGTGAGTGAGTTTTCATGAGATCTAATGGCTTATAAAAGCGTGGGCACTTCCCCCTTCTTTCTCTCTCTTTTCTGTTGCCATGAGAAGACATGTTTTGCTTCCCCTTCCCCTTCTGCCATGATCTAAGTTTCCGGAGGCCTCCCAGCCATGCTTCCTGCTAAGCCTGTGGAACTGTGAGTCAATTAAACCTCTTTTCTTTATAACGACCCAGCCTCAGGTAGTTTTTAATAGCAGTGAGAGAATGGACTAATACACAGGCTTTATACTATGCCAAACTATTTCTTTTTAGTTCAAGCATTTCATCCGCAGACAGGCAATAAAATGGAATTAATTAAGGGAAATGAAGATTCAGGAGCAAAGAACCAGGCAGAGCAAGCCACTACTAACAAACATCAGAAGACCTGCCAGAGAACACACTCAAGAGCTCAATAAATATTTATTTGATAAAGATGTCATATGGTGTCATGCTTTAGTCAAGAATTTGATGATCGATGATACTCAGATCACATGTGGCTCACAGATATGTTTTATCAGTCTATGCATTATTTTTAAAAAATTAACTAGTCCATAGCATATAGAAATCAGGGTATTTCACATTAATCATACCAATAAAGGAATTTATATTTCCTTTTACAAATTAGAAAGTCCTAACCACACTGGCTTTAAATTTCCATCTGCCAAGACTCCGCTGAAGCTGAGTAGCTGCTGATCACTTCAAATAGGGGGTCAGTTTACAACGTCCCCACCTTCAGTCACATACTTCCCCTGCCAAGCCCTGGAGACATTTGTTTTAAACCTCTGCTTTAGAGGATGGTGAGAATAAAATAAAATAATGTGGCTAATATACAGTGTATAATAAGCTGCCAAATAATGTGTTCTTAAAATATTCTTTGCATTGGACCAAAAGCAACAAAAACAAAACTTGATCTTTACCTGGCACAAATTGGATGAACCTAGACAAGACCGACAACAGATATGTCCCTGGAAATTTTTCTTGGGTATGTACATGCTAGCTTTGTTTCAACAGTTATATTGTTTATCACTGAAACGGTTCAAATTCTATTCACTATCTTAGATTTCAACTATTTGGGTTCATTTTTGGAAAAGAAAATACAGTGAAAGGATGTGACGAGTACTTTTTTCTTTGCAACTATTTTGTAATACCCCAAACAAAATTAATTCGGAAAAATACAGATATTTGATTTTAGGCTCTAGGAATATCTTAGAATCTAGAAGTGTTGCAATCCAAAATTTTCTAAATAAAACACAAGTTTTAAAAAAATATTAATCTTTCTCTGTAAAATCTGATGACCTATAGAAAACAATAATACTCAAACTTTGGATAGGGAAGAAATATATCAAAATAACAGCCTATTCAACAATTTCAAAATTCTCTCCATTTGTATTTAATAATATCTTCCTTTGGGATACCAAAAGGAAATACTTTATATCTTTGCTTCGAAAAGGTTGGGAAATGTTCCAATCCCTTGAAAATTTGCTGAGGAATATTTGTCACATCACACATATATATGCCAATTTAAGTTATGACATATTTTGTAAACTGCAGTTTTAAAGAAAGAACAGCGCAGTTCTTATCAAATAAGAAACAGACACAAAGTGTTCTTGTCTTAGATATCATGGTGCTTGCTAAACTCTACATTCTAAATATTCTCTCTTAGAAATCAGATTAGTTTCTGATGGCTAAGTCTCACCTACACCATTTTTTAAAATTCATATAATTTCTTGGTGACCAAAAATTGTCGGTACTTATACAGATAAGTATAATCACATCACATTGATTTTGGACTTGGTATTTGCTCTAAGTCTTTAATAATCTCCATGAGCTGAATTGATTTCTGATGGTATAACCCTGGAAAGTAGCACTCCCTGCAGAGATGGACATTTCAGCAGGAAATTGGAGCAATCTGCATTTCAGCACAAGCATTTTTGCAGGGCATACTCTCAAAGTCACTATATTTCCCAGTCATTAGTGCTAGTCTAGAAATACACCATTTATGCAATATACGCAGACTCTTTTCAAATTCCCTAGAGAGATCATTGGCATTACCCAAAGGAATAAGAAAATTAAAAAAAAAATTGTAGCACAACATGAAAAAATAATCATCCAGGAGAGTAAAACATACATGCTAAAAATCTTCAGAAAAAAATTAAAAACATATATAAAAATGTATTAAAAATTCCTTTCATATAAATGGCTATTGATCTCATATTATATCCAAGCATCAGGAAACTAAATCAGAATAGCAATTTAATAAATGCTTCCTATTTCATGGAATGCTTTTTATTAAAAGTGGTTTTCTGGCCCATATCATGCTTTAACTGAAGTATGGAGCTGTTTCAAATGGAGCTGAAGAGCAATGGAATTGACAGGCAGCAGTTCACACAATCAGTAAGAGAACGATCACATCTCACTCTCATTAAAATGTTAGGTAAGAACTGGTGGTTGCACACATGTCAGTGTATATATATGTGTGTGTATACATATGTATACATATATAGAAAAACACCAATGTACAGAAATGTACTATATTTTAGATTTCACAATTTGCATAAAGTAAATGGATCATAATAAATAAGTCAAGCATATAAGCACTTACAAAGGGTGACTACATAGCTCTAAAACCTATAAAATGTTTTTATAGTTTATACAGATACACCTCCATATGGGGCCTGGCTGTAATTCACATCTCAGCTTCTCAGCTCCCACACATATGAAAAAGGGATGAGGGCCAGGTGTGGCGGCTCACGCCTGTAATCCCCACACTTTGGGAGGCCACAGTGGGTGGACCATCTGAGGTCAGGAGTTTGAGACCAGTCTGGCCAACACGGTGAAACCCCGTTACTGCTAAAAAAAAAAAAAAAAACAAAAATTTAGGTGGGGATGGTGGCTCACGCCTGTAATCCCAGCTACTCAGGAGGCTAAGGCAGGAGAATTCCTTGAACCCGGGAGGCTGAGTTTACAGTGAGCCAAGATTGCACCCATTGCACTCCAGTCTGGGCAACAAGAGTGAAACTCCATCTCAAAAAAACAAAAACAAGAACAAAAAAAACAAAAGAGATGATACCACCCCATAGGGCTACTGTAGAGGTGAAATGAAATAAGACAATGTAAGTAAATCACTTAGCACAGTTCTCAGCACATGATAAGGACAAACAAAGTAAACGGGAAAAATCACAGCTGTTGTTATGAGTGTATTTTTCAAGAAAAATACATCCTTGAGATATCTGCTGAATGATTTTCCTGACAAAAAATGGCAAGCATAAAACCTCATTCTCATGAAAGCTATAGGTAACAACTGATGGCTGTACATATGTGAGTATATGTATATATGTATGTGTATATGTAGGTACACACATATATAGAAATACACCCATGTACATAAATATGCTGTATTTTAAATTTTGCAGCTTTCATATAGTAAATGTGTCTTAAGAAATAAGCCAAACATACAAGCACTTGGCAGGGGGGACTATATATAGCCCTAAAAACTATAAAATGTGGAACTAAAACAAAATGCATCGAAATGACTAAAAGCAGAAACAAGAAGGAATATTCAAAAAGTAAAATATTGAATGTGAGGTTCAGATCAAAGAACAGAGATCTGGCTAGCACTAAAGGGACTCACTCTTCCTTGAGATCCACGATGCATTTCCTGAAAAAAAATAAGATCACAAAGGAGTGGGTTTCTGCATGGAGTGATGCACTGACGGCTGGCATTTACAAAAGTGGGTCGATTTGTAATAAGAATCATGGCAGTAATATTAATAATCACATATATCTGTTGAGCACTTACTATACGCCAGTAATGGTCCTGAGAGCTCTGATGAGCAAACAGAATATTTTCTGACTGTGGCCACACGAGTCACTGAAGCAGGAGTACTGGCCCATCCTCCACTGACTAAACTGTGGCAAGACTTATACCTCACAGAGGAGGAAGAAAAATGCACAGTGGAAGCTGAAGGGCAGAGCGACAATAGAGCGAGGCCAGCTTCTGCTGGGCTGAAGCTAAGCAATGACTGGGTAGGCCTTAAAATATATAAAGAAAACAAAGAAACAGAAGCTTTGAATCATTAAGTACTGACATGTGTCCACTTCCCTCTCTTCTTCTTTTGAAAACCCTGAGCTATAAAAGCCAGAAAGAAAATCATTTATTTAGGATGCTCTCTCTTCTTAAAATGTCTAAGAATCTGGTACCAAAGACAATAAGAATGGTAAAAGTAGCTATTATTTCACTACAATCTGGGCTTTTGAATGTCTTGCTGTATTTCTAAATTACTGAAAAGAAACTACCCTGCAGAGATGGAGACACTGTTACATTTTATCCAAGGGAACATGCCATTTTGGGGTCCTGTCGTGTCTGGAGAAGCCTTACACAGAAGTCACATATCAAGAAATGGACCCAAATAACCCCTGTCTGTGCTTCGTGATCATCAATCAGCCTTCCCTGTGGATTCATTTGTTTCCCCTTCACTGTCCCCACCTTCTTCCTGCCTTGGAAATATGAGTATACTCTAGGCCCAGGCTTTAGCTCGTTTTTTTTCTCCTAATTCCAATAGAGGACATATATTAAATTTACTAGCCTAGCATCCCTACTTCTCTCTTTTGGCAAAAGAATCCTGATTTTCTTTGAATCTAACCTCATCCTTATCCCCTTTTAGGTTTTGTTTAAGTGTATTTTGGTGAGCACTATGCTCACTGCCCCTGATTCTAGGGAAGAGCCGAGTTCATCAGAATCACAGTGAATGGTTCAGGAATGGTGGAATGTTTCAAGTCTTTCCTGGTAGACTGAATCGTGGTAGTTACTCAGAACTTGTTGGGAAAAAAATGAGCTTTCTTTCTGCAGAGTTGGCTAAGCTGGTAGAATGTGACAGAAAAGCAGGGAGCTCACCAAGAACAAAAGCTAACACACAACAAAGCAGAGATGAGAATTAGAAATCCCTAACCCTGTGAATATATTGATCCAGTCATGCCTAAAGCCAGCCCTGTTCCTGAATTTCTCTGTTACATGACCCAATACATTCAAATTTTAAGTCAGTTTCTGATGCGTTTCTGTCACTTCCAAAGTATTCTGGTTAAAAAGTTTAGTTTTCATTCATTAAATATGTATTGAGATAAACATGTGCTAGGCATTTTGCTAAGAGCTGCAAATCTCTGACCCACACGTGATTTTGCCTCTCACCTGCACATGCCATCCATCCTCTCTAATCTGTAACACTAGCTCTGCTAAACTTAAAATTCATTTGCATATCGCCAGCTGTTTGATGGGCATCTCTAAGCATCCCACTGATGCTGCAAACCCAAACCATGAAACAGAAAACTAATCATCTTCTCTCAAAAAGACAAGACCCTTCTCTGAACTTTGCTATTTCAGTTAATGATGCCGTCATTTTTTCAAAGCTTGACACCTAGGAAAATCTATCCAAGCCCCTGTGTCCAATGAGTTGTCTTGTCCTGTCAATTCTTCGAAATTTATCTCTTCCTTCCCTTCATGTGAATTTTTTTTTAATTTTAATTTTTGAATTTTCATTTATACTTAGGCTACTTTACTGCTTGACTACTTTTTCTCTCTTACATCCCATTCTGCACATGGTTTGAAAATTAATCTTTATAAATGTTGATTATTTTATGTCAAAATTCTGCCCAGAGAGTTTCAATAGCTTCCCCCATAGTCCAACATCTTACCCCAGATTAGAAAGTCTCTACCATCTCCCTTACTTTCTAGTTCCCCAATTTCATTTTTTCTACTCCCACTAACAGAATACCTCATCAAACTAATCTATCACTCCTAAAGTAAATCTAACTTTTCTTTCTTAGTTCATCTTCCTGGATTGGATCCTTGTCTTTCTATTGTCTATGTTCTACTCTTCCTTCAATTCCCAGTCCAAGTTCTCCTTTCTCTATGAAGTAGTCTCCAAACACCATGGCCCTCTTCGCTGAACTTTGCTGAAGTCTGAGGGCATTTATTATTTGTAGTGTTCATCTGGCATCTTACACGGACTATCTCATATTCTTCTGTTTGCCTATCCTTTATGTAGCCTTTCTACCACACTATCTCAGTACATGGGACAAGACCATGTCTACATGTTACCTAGAAGTACATACATTAATCTTGGAACACACAACAATGCTTAAACGTGTTTTATAGCTATGGGACTGAAAAATCTTAGGATTTATGTGCTCATTCTTTTGTTGAGTACTAGACAAAAAGTGGGCTCTATCTCATAATGTTTACTAAAAGGAAAAACTTATAATCAAGTAATCATAGTAATTTAAAACTCCGCTGTGAAAACTTCTAAGAAGGAGAGGTCTGTGGGGGTTCTTGGGAAGACAGAGATCTCTTCCCTGAGAAAGAAGAAAATCAAAGTGGTTTGTTCCAGCTGTTTTTCAACTGAAGACACTCTATTGAGTAAAATTTATCTTCACTTGCAAGTACAAGTATGAGCAGAACAACATGTTAAAAAAAGCACTGGGGACATTTTGTAAATAATGTAAAAAATAATACTGGACTAAATGGATCTATGTTTGTGATCTGGACCCGTTAGAAGTCTTCTCTGGGCCCTTATTTCCCTCATCTGCAAAAGGAGGTGGCTATGACTGATGATAATCTACACAACATCTATGTCTTCTTTTCTTCCTTTCAAATGAAAACCCAGCTTTAGTAAGTTGACCCTCCACCACCATGTGACTCAGGAAAGTAGACCCTTATTCCCAGTTTCAAAGATGGTCAGTATCTCTTTATATAAATCATGGTATTTGCTCATCTCTGGCATAAGGCCTAACCGTTTAATAAGAGTGCCTCTGCTGGGAAGCACCTGAAAAGTTACTTCCTCTGGAAAAAGCAGTGCAGGAAAGAAAGATTCTCCCAGCTTTCTCTGAACATCAAAGGCGTGGCTACCACATCCATCTTGTTGACAATCTTGGCAGAAAAAGCAATGCTTTGTAGAGACCAAATCCAAATCCTAAGAACATCAGGGAAACTGTCATACCACACTCAGAGTCCAGTCTACCTCAGAAATCCTTATGTGAGATAATAAATAAATGTCCTTGTTTAAGCCAGTTTAAGACAGTTTGAGGCAGAATTTTCTGTTATGTGCTCTCAAAAGCATCCTGGATGATTCTTGAGAGAACCTGGGCTACACAAGCCCTTGCAGTTCTAAAGTTCTGTGTTTCTACATATTTAAATGATTTCTTTTACTACAAAGATATGGGCCATGAAATCAATTGCTTAAACCTAGAAATTAAGACATCTGTTTGCCAAGTGAGGTGAATAAATTCGGTAATTCCCCCAGCTCTTCACAGTCAAAACGTATGTAAAAATTGAATTCCACAAATTATTTATATTCTTAAAATTCTGTATGTTTACATAAATTATTATCACTGCTCATACTTGGCACTTAATATTGATTTAATTCAATGTAAAGCATTCATATATGCTGGAGGGCCACTACATTATTGAACAAATTATTTTATCATGTTCTTATTTTAAAATCATCACTTACATCCACAGTTGAGAAAACAGAAATTACTGTAATTCTGACTAACAAAATTGATGCTATTATTTGGGGCATTCTGTCCTGAATTACATTTCCTTCAGTTTATCAAAAGGAACAGAATTCAAATGTTTGTCATATCATTAATCCGGACCAAAGAGCATACCATAGATCTATATTTGACTACTACCTATCCCTCAGGTAATGTAAATTTGGTTTCAATGAAAATCTCAGTTTTTCTTCCCAAGTTCCTTTATAAATTATAATTTCAGTCTAAAGAAATAAATAATGACTTGGTTGCTTTCCATCTTTATACAATCTCTAAAATAATTATGAATACAAATGAACACATCCCAGGCTAGTCAGGTACTTAAGCTCAATTAAGTATAAATCCAAATTCTCTAAGGAAAAGCAAAGAATTAATTAATTTTGCATTCCATAGCTTTCTTTGCTGCTATGTGTTGTTACTGTTTTAGTAGTCTGTGATTACAAAATTCACTCCTTAGATTGACTTGTTTCCTCTTACTGAATTGCCTGGTGAAAAGGTTGAACAGAATGACTAATTTGGAGCCCTATAGAAAGGTTTGGATCAGACTGAGAGTATTTAGCCTGAAGAAGAATAATTTCTCTGATGACTAATGCAAAAATCTAATATTTTCACAATACCATGCAAAAATGTATACATTGGATAACATTATGAGTGAGACATGAAAATTAGAGCACTTTATAGGCGTACAAAATACAAAAAGAGCTAAATTTTTCTAGGAAAATTATGTTAGAATAGTTATAAGCTTGTAAATCAAAAGAAACACTTGGAAAATTTCTTTAAACAATCTATTCCAATCCAAATGGTAAAATCTTGAATATAGTGCATGTGTGTGTGCGTGTGTGTGTGTGTAATATTAAACTCTTTTGATCTTGCATCGCTTTTATTTGCAACTGCCACTCAGTTGAAACATTAAAAGTTCATGAGGATGAACTATCAGATTTATCCATAATGATCATAGTTTGTGCTGCTCTTTCAAAAAACATGGCAAAATTTTTCTTCCAAGCTGTTTGATTTACAACACAAAAACAATATGCGACTGTTGATATCACAGATTCCTTTTGAGAAGAAAAATAACTTCAAATCTTTTGATGATAATAGTATAAGATCTTAAAGTCTCTTTGACACAACACATTTTGCATTTACAAAGATTAAAGGGATGCAAAACTCTAAAGTCTTTCCATCCTGATGGGCACGTCTATATTCTGGCCTCCTCTGCACCTGTCTGATAATAACGAAAGGCGTCAAAGTGAACATGAAGTACAATACAGCAGAGGAAAGTCAAAATTCTTCCCCTTCTCTGGCCAACCCTGACTTCTCTGAGACTCACTGATTGGATTCAGAAAGTAGAATTGGAACATAATTGGCTTGGAGATGAATGAAATATGTAACATCCAACTCAGAGGTTAAATAAAACTCTTTAATCTCAAAATCAGACTGGATACCTTGTGGTAAAAGGAGAGGTCTATTGGGGGAAAAGATGAGTTCTTTTTCCCAAATTAAGCCAGGGAAGGGAAACTTGTAATCTTATAAAATCAACCCTATAAAACAGCTATATTTGAACTTCATCAGTACAGAAGGTTTACAAGGAATAACACTGATCTTGATGTGTAGTTTTCTACCTCTGGTAACATTTGGTGAAGTAGTTCTTCCTTTCCAAAAAATGATGGACTGATTAGGTGAATTAATTTCTGAAATGACTGATTTGCCTTTTTATCTTCATGAGCAATACAGCGCTGTTTCCTGCAGAAATCTAAATGAGAATACTTTCATGATTTCTATAGTTTCCCTGCTTTGCCATACTAATATTGACAACTGTAACTCTCTGATGAATTGAAAACTTAAAAAGGGCAGTATTTTGCAAGTGAAATATACTCAACTGGTGTAGAGGGACTGTAAAAATCTCTGCCAATGATTTTAATTATGAATGGGTCTCACTGGTGGGTTGGTTTGATAATCACACATGGCTCATCTCCTGCCAGAATGCCTTTCATTTTATCAAAATCATTCCCCTCCTCTGTTTTTTCTTGCTTCCAATCCAAACAACAATGCTTGCCAGTTTCAAGCTTTTACTTTATTCCAGACCTTATGCCAGGAGCTTAATATGTTTTATTTTTAACCTTGAAGATAACATTACAGTACATTTCTATTTCTGTTTAAAGAATGAAGAACCTGTCATTCAGAACTATTCAATATAAAGCAGCTAAGAGGTTGGATTTAGATTTAAACTCTGGTCTGTCTGGTTCAAAATTTCATGTTTTTCCTAACACTACACTACTATAAGAAATGTTCAAGTCAATAAGGGCAATTGTTATGTAGAGAGTTGAAAGAATGCTAATCCAAACTGTCGTTACTTCATGCAAAAAAGAATAGAATTTACTAAGGATTTTTTTTTTCTTTCACATTATCATCAGTGCAATAAAGTAATGAGTCTCTGCTCAAATGAAATAGAGTTTATCTGTTTTCTGAAGAATTTGATAAAGTTTATAAAATAATTTTCTAGTAACATAACTTTGTGCTCTCTATTATAATAAACATGTATTTTATATTTGGGCTTAAAAATAAGCACCAAGTGTTTGATAAGTATTTATCTACGTGTTTGTATGAATTTATAGCAAAGACATTTAAAAAATCAATGATATTTATTCCAGATAACGAAAGTGTCATCACCTGAAGACTTGCAGTTCCTACTCCATTAGATGACAAATACTATACAACCGAGCACTCAGATTCTAGACTTTGTTTTTTGCTTTTGTGTTTGTTTTCCTTCTGTCATCTGTGGGGTTCATTGTGCCAGTATATGGTCTGATCTGACATACCTGGAGTTTTCCTCAAAAGAGAAGACGCCCATGCATGTGCGCACACAGACACATGAATTACAGCAGACTAATAACATATATATGCAATAGTATGCAATATACTGCATATTATATGCAACATAAATATGCAAATAATATGCTGCTTATTGCTTGAGTCTTCATTTATTAATAGCAGCAGTAAATTATGATTATATCAATGTCTCATGTTTATGGCCAATATCTAACAGGACTGGAAAGAACTTTCAGCATTCAATAGCTAATTAACTCAAGATCTAGGAGAAGCTGTTGCATTTGTAAACCACAAAACTTCCACACACATTTTGAGTAGAGTTATGTCTTTTATTCCAAGTATTTAAGAGCCAGAGGTTAATTCTTAGCAGAATTCTATATCAGAAGTATACTAATTAGCTATTACGTTACCTCTTCCCAAGGAGTGAATTCCTAAGAACTTTATGGGTAAAAACAAACAAACAAACAAACAAAAACCTTTTAGCTTATATAGTAGAAAATTGTAATTTTTTTTCTGTGTTCCTAAAGATTTCTGCATATAAGTTGAACTTCATTCAATTACCATTTGATCACTTCTAATATGAGGGTCTTTAATGACTTTAATCATAATTTGATTTAAAATATGCAGATATAAAGGAACACTGCACATTCAGCTGGGTGCCTGGCAGATACAATTAGCTGTTCCAAATGGAAATGAATTACACATATCCTTCCAAGTGGTATTTCCTCTTGTAGGTCAATCCATGCCCACAAAGAGTCTGTGGCTAAAAAATGCTTTTAAGAGGATTGACACCTTGTAGAGAAAGAGCAATTTACAACTTCCTGCCAAGGCTTTGATTCTGCCAGAGTAAAGAAGCAACTTGCAGATGTCCTTGCCAATTTATGAAACAGGTGCCTGGTCTGGCTTAAAGGAAAATATAACACGACTCTATACTAAAATAGGAAAAGGAAGCAATGCAATTTGTCTGCCATGTGTGACTATAGGAAATCTATTATAAAAGGTGGAACACATGGGTTCATGTGTATCAGTGAAGCGGTCAGAAAAACTATCCCTTATTTAAGACATATTAACACAATAAATATTCAGGAAGTAAAATCTGTCCATAGAACTGGGCAAGAAGCAATATACAATAACATAAAAAGGAGGGGAAAACATTGCAGTTAAGACCTCTAGTTCTATATTCTCCCAGAACCTCAACTTTGAAGGCATAGAGACGACTTTATATACAGTAGGAGCTCAATACCAGTTCTTCTACTTCCTCCTCCTTTTACAACTATCACTGTAATAATGTGAGTAAAGGGGCTTGCATGGCCTGTCAAAGGAGATGCATTTCCCATCCCTTCACTACTCTTGCACAATTCCATTTTGTCGTAGATGGAGTTTTGCATGGTCACTTGTCAGAAATAGAAAGGCAAGTGCTTTTCTAAGCTGCAAAAGGTACAAACTTCTAGAGATAAAGGATGGTGTGTCCCTGACCACTTTTGGAAAAGTGAATTCCAGCGAACCTCCTTGCTTTGGTAGTAAGTTGGGAGACACAACACATTCAGAGAGAAAACAGCTGACAAAAATCATCCATCAAAGTCTGAGACTGCTTTAGGGAATTCACCAGTCTCCATGAAAGGTCTTTGCCTTTGCATGACAGGTTATTCCTTCACTCTGAAACATTCTTTCCACTTTCCCATGGGTTAAACTTGTTCTATGATCGGCAGTCCAATTTAGGTTTCAAGCAATCACTCACTCTTAGTTCTTTCAAATGTCATAAATTGATGTGCTGCTAAACATTAGTTTCTCATAGAGGGTTTCCTAGTATTTCTCAAACTGTGATCATTTTTACGCCATCAAATATTCATTTTCTTGCCAAAAGCAAGATAAATTTAGATATCTGCCTTCTCCCAAGGTATACTGAATAAATTGATCTTTTGCCAAAAGGCTGTTTAGGGTAGGTTGGGGAGTTAAACCACAGCAGCCCTGGAATGAGAGGGACAAGCCTCGCTTTTCCATTCAGTACCTGTAGGCTCACGGATGTCAGTAAGCCTTCCAGGGTCTCAGTTTTCTCCTCTAATAAACAAAGTACTCTAGATGATAAGAATTACATAAATGCATGTGGATATGTTCTAAGCTATGAAGCATCATCTAAAATAAGATATTACTTATGCTTTTAAATGCACTTAAGCACAATATGACATTTTAGAGTTCAGAATTACAAATGTGTCACCTGGAATACAAAGATGACAAATATGCCTGGCTATTAGAATGTATACTTCACAATGATAGCAGTGTTTGTCATGTTCACTGGTCTGCAAAAACACTGGAACAGTGCCTCACACATACTAGATGCTCAATCACTACTGTTGAAAGAAAAAAATGTATAGAGTCCTTTGTTAAAGATAACAATTTATAATATGCTGCTACTTGCGATTGTATTAATAAACAGTCATATTTTTTCATTTATGTTCTGTCTCCTTTCTAGGGAAAGTTGAATTGTTTCACAAATAAAATTACAAAACCTGAGTCTAACACTATTGGAATTCAAAATATCACCTAAAATATATCTGATTAAAAGACATCAATTAAATTTAATTTACTTTAAATAGTCAAGAGCGTAGGAACAACATATATAGCCATTTATAAACAGCATATAAGAAATGACAGTTTCCAGATTTATATTTTCTACATATTTTAAAAATTCCTATGACATTTACATGTTCTCACATGTTCTGCATGTCAAAAACTTTTCAAGTTAATATTCAGTGTATTTTCTAATGTTGATAATTCTACAATATATGTGCTGCTTAATGTCCATTGATTTGGGTCCATGGGGATGACCCCATTACTAACATTTTCTTATAAGCTATTCTTCCAAAGCATATATTACAACTCTTTAAACTAAAATTTTTTTGCCCCTAGTTTTTTGTAGAGAATGATTTTAAAACATAAGTTAACCATGGCTGCCATTTAAAATACAGCATTAACTGTCTTCCTCACCTCTTAAAAATTTTATTATGTTTTTAAAAATTTTATAAATAATAAATTTGCATTAAATCTTATATTGCTTTTAATCTCCATGAGCCAGATAAAATTTCACCTTTGGTTGTATTTAATTTTGTCTGTAATCTGATCAGGATCTTGATTACTCAATTACCAATTTCTCAGGCCAATTAACATTTACAACATCTTTAGAATATGGGGGATGCTGTTTATAAGAAGAATACATTTTATTTGATATAATGTAATTAAAGCATTTTACCTTAGTTATAATGATCATTAGTTGTGTTTTTTTTTTGTCGTTTCTATGTAGCCATCTACATGACATAGAATTTGTTATATTATAGTTGCAATAGAGAATAAACTTTAAAATTTTACATGCACTTTTATATGAAACTTTAAATTGCACTATTTCAGTTAGCACTTCTCTAAATACATAAATGAAGTTCAATAAAGTTTGCCATAGAGACCATTTCTGTGATCAGAGTTTTCTCATCATAAAAATCAAGAGAACAAACTAAATGGATTCTATCTGTTAATTTTAACCTTAAGATACCATTGTTGTACAAACCTGATTTTACTGCTGACCACTTTTTGAAAATTGCAAATGTACTTAGATGAGAAAATGTGAAGTTGGATATAATATCATGGTTACAAATGCACAGACCATTTTGAATTGCAGGTCTAAAAGAGCGATTTTTTAATAAAACATTAATAATAATATGCAAACTACTCTCTTCCAGCCCAAATATTACCAATGTTTTGATATGTACTTGAAACAAGACCTAGAAGAAACATAGATATTACAATGCATCTTATCTCTGGAAGATCTGGATGTATGGATATTTGATCCTGACTTTCTCATACCACATTGAGCAGAGAATTAATATTTATTGAGTGTGCCCTATAGGTCAATAACTGTCCTGGGCAGCCTGAGAACATTTTCAGGAGCAACCCTTAAAGCTTTACAATGTAAGTAGTTTAGTTTTTCAACAGCCACAGATAAATTCATTCCTTCTGACTTTCTACCTAAGGGTTCATTTACTCCCTTTTATGATTGTCGTTTAACATTTCCCCTACCACTTTGCTGTTACCTTTATTGTTGTTGTTAACAGACATGGTAATTCAAGTTATAGGAATGTAAGCAGGCAAACACAAACTGAAGATTACACTAGAGAGTTGAGAAAATGTCCAAGCTGAAGTGAACTTCATGCACAGGTAGAAAATGGAAATCAGGAATTGACTTGGCCAAAAGTAGGAAAAGATCAATTTAGTTTTTAAAAGAATGGAAGAGGAAGACAAGAGAAATAGAAGGGAGAGAAAAGAATGCCATCAGAGCAAATTTTAGAGGCCAGAAATGAAAGATAAGATGCAGCAATATGGGATATAGGTGGAACTCTATTTGCTCATTCATTCATGTATCATTCATTCTACAAATTTAGCAGGTGCCTTCTATGGGGATGCACTATACTGGCCCCTGAGGATTTGGGAATAAACAAGTTCAACAAGGTCCCGTCCTCAGGGTAATTAGCTGAAAAGGCAAACAATTTTTGTTGTATATATTCAATTGTTAAGGGTGTAAATTTTGCTGGATATTTATTTAAACTTAATATCTCATGGAAACTAATGTTTACTCTGAATTTTTTCCTTGAATATTTCCTTCTCCTCAAATGCATATGAAAAGGACCAAGAAATGTGGTTTGCTCGTGTAACTCTTTAATCTCCTTTATTTTCTGATTTAAATAGATATCTAAGTTGCAGATGCACAATTAATTCCTTTCTTCTCTGGCATTTTCGAGTAACGATGAGTACGGAGGGAAAATTGGTTCAATAAACATAATAATAAAAACTGTCAGTATACTTGAATCATTTTTCCAGTGCACCAAAAACTAATTGAGCTCTAACACACAAAGTTGACCTATAGGAAGAAGCAGGATTTTTTTCATCGTCTTGACTACTATTCTTATCTCTTTCACAATATTATCAGCCACGTGAGAACCATATATTTAATACTCCATTCATCTTCTTGTACAGTTTACCTCCCCATATCTTTTCCCTTCTCTTTTCAAATTATGTCTTGGTCTCAAATCCAGAATCCACAAATGCATGGTCATGAAACAAATCCAGAGCATAGAAATGTTGCTTTTGGGTCCCCAAGGTTTAAAAATGTTTCATTTTGTTAGCTGCCAGTGTTTACAGACTGGAAGATGTAACATACCTTTCCCAAGGTACATGTCCTTCTGAAAACTGGGAAGATTTGGCCACAGGGCATCAATAAGGGGCTGAATAGCAGTGAACAAGAACTCTCCAATTCGCCACAGTCCCCATTTCTCCTATTCATGCCTGAGTCTGAGGCCAAGGGTTTGCCAGTTAACATTTATCATCATGTTTCTTTCTACTACTGTTTCGTTGTTGGAAATATTTTCCTGTACCAACCTCTGTCAGAAAAGTTGAAAAATGATAGATAAATCACCCCATTGGTTTTTTTTTTTTGTTTTTTTGTTTTTTTGTTTTTTTCTGCTGCTGTTTAATGCCAGGGGTTAGAAATATTCTGCAAAGGGCTGGAAAGTAAACACTTTGGGCTTACCTGGCCATACTGTCAGTGTCTATACTACTCAACTCTGCTGTTGCAGTGCGGCATGGAAGCAGTTACAGACAACATGCGAAAAAAATAGGCCTGTGTTCCAATAAAACTTCATTTACAAAAACAGGAGGTGGGCTGGATTTGGGCCAGAGTTTGCGGAGCACTATCTGTCTACCTATGCTACGTGTCTGGATCCTGCAGACATGTGGGTTTACAACTTCTGCTCCCATTTCTTTTCAGTTTCATTTTCTATCAAAACAACTTTTTATCAGTTCCTTTTCCACCTCACTTTGGACCCCTTTATAAATGTTGATATTTGTTTCAAAATGGCTGTTATAAGACAATGTCAAATTTGTCTATTAACTTTCTGGGTCAGAGAAAGTCATCCCATCTTGGAGAGCAGCAAGTGCAAATCTCAAGGACAGTGGAATGGTAGGTGCATAGCTGTGAATTTGCTGCTCCGTTCCTCAAAACCTTTGAGGCTTCTCTATAGCCTAATAATACAATAGAGTCTGATACCTATGTACTGTCTCAGTCATATTTTTTCCTCCTTTGCCCCACCCATGAATTATTTGCTCAAGCCCTTCTGGATTATTTGCTATTATCTAAGTATAACTCCTAGATTTTGCTCTTCATTTCTTTGATCAAGCTTCCTACTGTCTAGTACAGAAGGAGGTTGGTTTAAGGGGAATCCAGTTCCACCCATATTAAGAAGCCTTACTAAAATGATATGCTTCCCATGAAACCTTCTCGAATTCCAACAGTTACAGTTAAGGTCTTCAGTCTCAGTGTTCTCCAAACACAATGAGAGCATTTTTGGCTAGGTTGTATCATATGAAGTTGTTACACTTTCAGGTCAAATATTGACAAACATATATATATATATATAATATTCTGCTTAAGATTATATCAATAAATTATATACATGTCTGTTCCACTCCTCAAAGGTAGGGACTGCATCTCATTCATCTTGCTACATGCCTGGTGTCTAACACAACACCTTGCCCAAAGAAGAGAATTACTGAATTGACACACTGAATTTACAAAATCTTCAGTATTAACATAGTAAGGAAGATAGTGTGCACATCTCCAAATTCCTTCTAACTACTGCAAGGAGGGCCTTAATTCCTGATCTAGATTACTTAAATTCATAAAAATAGTGCCAGGGTTTGGGGGAAAGGGGACAGAGTTGTAGCTGAAAGATGCATTGGCACTTCGCTGGCTGCTGACATTCTGCTACATTCACTAGATAACAGGGACCCAGATGTTGTTATATGATTAAGTCTGTTTCAACTAGAAATATTGTGAAAATCTTGTGGCCAGAGGAAGCCTCTCATATTCAGAGTAAAAAAATTCTAATTTAGTAAAATGTGTGATGTCTTATGGGCTGTCTTATATCCTTAAATTCTTTTCAATAGGAGAGCAAAAGAGAAATCTGTTGGCAATATAGTGCTTGCCACATTCCTGTTGCTAAGCAAAGGAAAGCTAGGGAGAAGAGGAAAAGTGAAGGCCTGTGAATCAGGGGCAGTAAAATTCTAATCACCTCTTGGTGTTATGCTTGGCTGACTTTCTAGAGGAGGAAAGGCAGCAGCAGTCTGAATTGGTATGTCCAAAGGCTCAAGAATGTAGTCCCAGTATTCACAAAGGAAAACGTTTCCACTGTGAAGTTTGCAGTTAAAAAGATACAATCTCAGTTGTAGAAAAAAAAAATGATAAGGTAACCTCAAGCAGCTGATGAGCTTGCAGACATTTTTTCCAATAAGTGACTATAAAACAGCTATAAAATGGAAAAATTATGACAAGGTATCAATCTCTTTTAAAAGGATAGTAGGATAATTTTTTATCTTAAGAAGGTTTTCATTACAAGCATGCTAAAATGTAGTCTTTTTTTCAGTAATTTGAAAATGTATAAGTTTAAAAGTTAGGAAAGAAAACAAAAACCTTACTGTGTTTCATCTCTCTAAGGATCCCTTAAGGCATTTTGAGGTAAAGAGAAATTAAAATGGGGACTTTGGATTCTTTGAAATTTAGACACCCCACAGCAGCAGGAATTGGGAGAAGGAGGGAGAGTGTGCGTGTGTGTGCGAGAAAGAACTACTGAATGTTCTATAAATAAATGTGATCTATTCTGCATATCCCCCTAGACATGAGGGTGAACTCAGAAATGATATTGAAATTTCAGGCTACCTGCAACAAACCATTATCTTGGGTTCACCTTGACAATATAAATGGCAAAAAAAAGGAAGAAAGGGAATATTCCTACACTCAGTTCAAATGCTTGGTTTTCTTAATTTCAGTTTGCCACATAAATAAATGAAAATCTAATCAAATAACTAATAAGTCTTAAATAGCCCTATAGGTATTACATTTTATGTAAAGTATCTATGATATATTTTAAAAATATTTGTGTTGTTTCTTCTTGGGAAATTTTATTGATTGTGTGTTTATATGTCCTCAAATAAGAAAAAGGTGATTTGAACATTGGGCCAAGAAAGATGCTACTGCTTGCAAAAGAAACAAAACATGACAACATGAACAAAACAGAACAAAATTCAAAACTCATTTGTTACAGATAATTACTCCACACTCTGAGCATCATTGGTCTAAGAATAATTTATTTACCAAAGCAGTAAGAAGAGTTTTTAAAAATTAACCAGGAAAATGGTAGAAGGCAATATAAGAAGTCAAATAATAATTTCCTGCAAATGCAACTGTTCTGTTTCTAGTCCTACTTCTCTAGAAGTACATCTATTGATATCTACCAATTAATTAGCATTTCCAGGTCCATTTAAGTCTTGGCATCCGGCCCATACTCCTTGTTCACAGGTATATGAAAAGAGACCTTGCCAAATGCTCACCAGCACTATGGGGGATGAAACTGCCCATGCCATGATGGATTACATCAGGAAAGATCTATCTAATGAAGGTCTTCAGAAGCAACAAATCAACACAGAAAAATGACTGCTGTCCACAGAAGAGAAAACAATTTCCTTAGGTCTCTGTACAGATGATGAGTCCAGGGAGGAGGAAGGACATGGAGAAGTAGGTAGGCACCTGCACATACACCATAGCAGAGAAAAACATGAGGTCCACCAGAGCAATGCCAGGAAATGGTGATCCTACACCCTGGCCAGGGCAAGAGCCTGCTGCTGACTGCTCTGGCTTCATAGCTGTTTCAGGGATGGATCTTTTCTCAATAGGCCAGTGGTGGCGAAGAGACCTGAGACTCTGCATTATTCCTTATCAGTTCCTTTAAAACATGCCCACATGTAAATAGTTCTTTTAATAAACTCTCCTCAAATTTCCCTGCTTAAGTCAGCTGTCTATGTCCTGTGGGGTCTCTCACTGATACATCATCCAAGTCAGGAAAGAAAGGGTGAACACATTTACACTAAGGCTAAGAGGCCTACAATCCCCCACCAAGAAGCCTTCCTTCTAACTGATATCTACCAATTAAGGGGCATTTCCAAGTCTATCTCAATGTATTAGCACCATATCAATTTTTATTATTCACAAGCATGCCATTGAAGACCAGTGAAACATTCACAGAAATCCAGTATGTCTATTCTGGGTCTCCAGCCTCCTTCTAAATCTAATTTACTTTTTCCAAGAGGGAAATTAAATCACTTTGATATAATCTGTCTTAGTAAACTAAAGATGATTCTTAGTGATCACCTGCAACCTGTCTTAGTGTTCAATATATTTTCACTAATTGATTCTAGATTTTTTCTCATGATTGGCATCATCCCACCAATCTAATTAATCTAAAAATTGGGGGATTGAGCTTCTTTTCAAAAATTATATCGACTTTTGGTCAATTACAATCTTCCTGCTCCTCTCCCACTCTTCATAGCTCTATAAAGTAACAAAGATCAACATAGCATTGCATTTATCTCAGTGTTACATAATTAACTTGTCTAATGTTTGTTTTACCCCTAGACTGCCAGCCTTGAGGGCAGGGATTGTATCTTACTCATCTCGAAATGGACATCATTGCTGGTACCTAGGAAAATGTCAGGGTACTACAGATGCACAGTAACTGTTTGCTGAATTGAATTTACTGCACTAATGTAGTGGTTTAAAATTTCCTCATATCTTTGGGCTTCAGCTTCTTCTCACTAGCATTACACCCTATCCAATCTAATATTTATTTCCTTTGATAGAGAAACTGTTATGTGTTGGGGGAAGACAAAGTATGACTTTTTATCTTAGAGGGACTTTTGGTTGACTCATCCAATCACCTTCTATCTTCTTGCTCTGAACATACTTATAAACTTTTCTCATCTTTGGCATTTTCAGTCTTTGACATATTCTACAGGATTCTGACACTTGTGCTTGGTTATTGGGCTCTTCTCCCAGCCTCCTGTCTTTTATCCTGTATGTGCTCATTAGAGAATTTCCAACCCAGTCATTTATATACAGGACAACTCTCCTTGCCTTCCTCATCACAATCCATGCTATTATTCTATTTGAATTTCAGTTTGGGGGGCCTCCCACCTTATTCAGCAGTCTTTTTGTTTCAAGCCAGACTGCTGCATTATCCATCTTTTTTTTTTTTTTATTGTTCCAGCATAGAGGGCAAAAAAGCCATTCTCCACTGGCAATGAAGTGGATCTTTGGGATCCAGGGTTCTGAATATTGCTTATGCAAATAAAGCAGTTTTGGAATTGGCTTTGGACTACTGGATGGTTGATTTTTTAAGGGTGTTTTCACTAGGTCAGGCATGACCTTCTCAGGTTTAAGGACAGCACAGGACAGGGAGAAATAATTCTTTTCTCTGCCTCTGAAGTTCTACAGGTTGTCAGATGGGCTCTGATGATCTAAAAAAAAAAAAAAAAAAAGAGAGAGAATCTGGCAGAAAGGGTAGTTGACAACAATTGCAATCTAAAACAACATCTGTTATGTGAATTGCGACATGTGCTGTCACTTTATAGGTTTGGGTTTGCAAGACTAATCTGTAAAGCTGTTTATTCCTGCCTTAGGAGGAATTAGCACTAGGGTAATATAAGGAGACCAGAGTTTGGATTCCAATTCTGCTACTAATTCACTGACTTAAAGCAGGGTATTACTTTACCTCCCTTGGCTTAAATTAAGATGAGCTTCCTCGTCTTAAATCGTGTGATTATCTTTCCTTTTCAAATTACGTGCATAAATGTTTGCTAACTCTCTCCCAACTCTGATATTCAATGATTCTCTGAAAGAAGCAAGGAGGTGGTTTGGTTTTTTTGTTTTGTTTTTTTTTTGATTGGAGCAAATGAGCTAGCTCCACAGGCTGCCTGTGCCATGACGCCATGACTATTCTCTTGGGGTAGAGCCTTAAAAATATCAGCCTATGAATGAACAACATGGTTCTGATATCAGGCAGATTTCATTTCAGATTCTAACTTTGCCAATGATTAGCTCAGTGAACTTGGGCTAAACATGAGCCTCAGTTTCTTTGTCTTCAAAACAGGGATCATAATAGGACCTACTTCATGAGGTTGTTATGAGGGTTAAAAGAATAAATACATAGTAAGCACCCAGCTCAAAGAGTGGCATGTGGTAAATTCTCAAAAGATGTCACAAAATTAATGAAACTTACAAAAACTACTACAAATGGAAGAATTCCATTCAATCAATCTTTTAGAAAAGATAAAAACTCTTCATTTATTATTCTTTTAGAAGAGATCCACTTTAAGCCTAGGTCCATTCTGATCCAGAATCTTCTCCTTAGATCCCTAAAAGGTCAGTACTTTTATTGTCCAAGCCTTTTATTCCTTTAAGTAGGGAGTTTTCTTCCTTTGTAGCCTCATAGCATTATATATTTTAAATATGTCTTCTCTTACTGTCCAAGGATGTTTAGGCATTTTCTGTCCAGGCTACACAGAGGAGGCCCCTCTTGGTGTTCAAGGTGACAGTCCTTTTGATATTTTACAGGTCCCTGCAGGATTTTGTCTGATCTGGAGGTATTTCTTCAATTACAGACATAAATACAAAACATGTGTCATGTGAAAAAATGTCTAGACATTCATCACCGGCCATCAGAGAAATGCAAATCAAAACCACAATGAGATACCATCTCACACCAGTTAGAATGACAATCATTAAAAAGTCAGGAAACAACAGGTGCTGGAGAGGATGTGGAGAAATAGGAACACTTTTACACTGTTGGTGGGATTGTAAACTAGTTCAACCATTATGGAAAACAGTATGGCGATTCCTCAAGGATCTAGAACTAGAAGTACCATACGACTCGGCCATCCCATTACTGGGTATATACCCAAAGGATTCTAAATCATGCTGCTATAAAGACACACACACACGTATGTTTATTGCGGCACTATTCACAATAGCAAAGACTTAGAATCAACCCAAATGTCCATCAGTGACAGACTGGATTAAGAAACTGTGGCACATATACACCATGGAATACTATGCAGCCATAAAAAAGGATGAGTTCGTGTCCTTTGTAGGAACATGGATGCAGCTAGAAACCATCATTCTCAGCAAACTATCGCAAGAACAGAAAACCAAACACCGCACATTCTCACTCATAGGTGGGAACTGAACAATGAGATCACTTGGACTCGGGAAGGGGAACATCACACACCGGGGCCTATTATGGGGCAGGGAGGGATTGCATTGGGAGTTATATCTGATGTAAATGATGAGTCGATGGGTGCTGACGAGTTGATGGGTGCAGCACACCAACATGGCACAAGTATACATATGTAACAAACCTGCACGTTATGCACATGTACCCTAGAACTTAAAGTATAATAATAATAAGAAAAAGAAAACATTTCTAGACATTAAAGAGGCATAATTTGAAAGAGAGAGCTCCTGACCTTCAGAACTACTGATGAGACAAAAATATATAAAATAACTGACTTTGTACAAGGACAGTAAGCGAAGACATATTTAAAATACATAATGCTATGAGGCTACAAAGGCTACAGAGTAGGAAGGGGCATCTGAAATTAATTTTGAAGAATTAGTAATATTTTCTCAGGCAGAATTGATAAGAAAGAGCTAGTTGAGAAGACTGGATCTCACAAACAAAGGTATATCTATAAAAAACATAGAAATGCTGAGAGGAAAGTAGTAATTCAATTTGGATGTGTTGGGTCTATCAGAGTAGGCAACTGAAAGCCAATGAATGTTCTTGAGCACTGGAGGATACTATCTGAGATGGGCAAAGCTAATATCTATTTTTTATTTAACAATTAAACCACAGTCCACTCATTCTACAGAATATATTGGGTACCTATGATGTGCCTAGCAAGGGAGAGTCTTTAATATATAACTAGAAATGTTTGTGATCGCACCTAAATTAATACCTGCTCAGATGTGAAAGGCTGGGAGCCATGTGGGCCGTGTGCCTCAGAAACACATTCTGTACCTTCCTTGGGTCTTCAGTTACTGATAGACAACATTTATTGGAAGTTGCCATATGCCAGAAGTTCTGTTACATGTTTTGCAAGAATAATTGGATTTACTCCCATATTGGCCCTATAAAGGTGGGCACTACTACCCCACTCTACAACCGGACTGCTGAGTCTCCCACATGTAAAACAACCTGCCTAAGGTTATACCACCAGAAAATCTTGGAGCTGGAATTCCAACTCAGGTCGATCTGGTTCAAGCTTTCAACCACTATGTTACATGCTTTCTTGTAACCACTTCCTCAGCCCACGCACTGAAACCACTTCATTACAGAGAAATAGAAATGATGCAAGGATTTCACCCTTAGCTCCTTGTCTCTCCACTGCAGATCTGTCCAGCGTTGAGGGGGGTGCACCAAGACCTCATCCTCACTCTCAGCATAAGGAAAGTGTAAAGATATTTTTAAAATTGGAAATAGTTTCACACATTATTTAAATGTACAAAAAACCCTAAATGCCTAATGCCTCTATTTAGCCATTTGGCTAACTGTGTTTTTCATAACCTCCTTAGACAGGCTCCATTATAAAAGAAATACCTGGGAAGCCCCAATTTGAACTTTTGTATACACTTGTTAGTGTGCTACTTAGGGTCAGAAGGTGTTAAAATTGTTCTGCTAGTTATTTTTTACTTTTTTAGAAAATAAAATCATGAAATCTGGCTCGTTCCTGCATTGTTTTCATATGTTCCAATCCTTCTATTATTTACTTCTGGTTTCTGGGTTACAGATGCTATTTAAGAACCAGTTTCTTTTTGCAAGGTTAGAGAAGGGTGTGAACTGATATTTAGCTAAGAACAGAACTTCTATTTTAATTTACTTCTACAGAGCAGCTGGCTAAACTCCAATGTTCTAATATTGTTTATCATGTTTTCAAAATCATAGTTATTTTCCAAAAAGATTTTTTAGTTGTTATAACCTCAAATTCTTTAATTAGATTTTTATCCATTGGTTATCTCAAGCTTACTATATTCCTGTTGACTTTACCATTTAATTTTAGGTCTAAACATACCAAAATAAAAAAATTCAAAAATTATTGTATAATAAAAACCAATTTGTCTAATTACAAATGTAAATATTTAAACTTTAGGACTATATTCTAGAATTTTCACAGCAGCTCTTTATATCATAAATGTGAAGGACCTAAGTTAAAACTGTATGAAAAATACTTTTTTTTTTTTTTCTTCTTGAGATAGAGTCCCCTTTTGTCTCCCAGGCTGGAGTGCAGTGGCACAATCTTGACTCACTGCAGCCTCCTCCTCCCAGGTTTAAGAGATCCTCCTGCCTCAGCCTCCTGAGTATCTGGGATTACAGGTGCGCCACCACACCTGGTTAATTTTGACTTATCATTTTTATTTTTTTAAGGCAGAGTCTCACTCTTGTCACCCGGGCTGGAGTGCAATAGCACGATCTTGGCTCACTGCAACCTCCTCCTCCCAGGTTAAAGAGATTCTCCTTGTTCAATTCCCACCTATAAGTGAGAACATGCAGTGTTTGGTTTTTTGTCCTTGCAATAGTTTGCTGAGAATGATGATTTCCAGCTTCATCTATGTCCCTACAAAGGACACGAACTAATCATTTTTTATGGTTGCATAGTGTACATATGCAACAAACCTGCACGTTGTGCACATGTACCCTAGAAGTTAAAGTATAATAATAAAAAAAAGAGATTCTCCTGTCTCAGCCTCCTGAGTAGCTGGGATTACAGAGGCCTGCCACCATGCCCAGCTAATTTTTTTTTTGTATTTTTAGTGGAGTCGGGGTTTCACCATGTTGACTAGGCTGGTCTCAAACTCCTGACCTCAGATGATCTGCCTGCCTCAGCCTCTCAAAGTACTGGGATTACAAGCGTGAGCCACCTCACCAGGCAAATACTTTTAAATAGGAACAAAATTATCTATAGCAACTCAATAAAGTACAACAATAAAAGTTTGATGCCCTCCAACATTTTATGATTCTGTTTATTCTACTACTACTTATAAATGAAATAGTGCTTTCCTGGCTACAGTGAAAAAGAATCATGCTCCTAACTTCAGAAGCATGATTTGGAAAATTATTTTATAACAAATCTTATTTTCCAGTATTAATAGTAGATTCAATTTTTTTAATAGAAGAATATGTAATTCTCTTCCTTACAGATTAACAATGAACAGTTTCAGTGAGAATACTACCATTTCCACATAGAAAATACTTAACAATATCTAAACATAATACTATAGATATCATTAAGTGAAATAAATCTAGAATTCATCTGTACCAATAATACTGTCTAAGGCTACATCTAACCATCTACTTGGAAGTCCCAGGGACTTAAACATGTCAGAGATCAAGGGGCCTGAAACACTGAAGTCAACAGAAGGATATCGGTGCTTTCTTTTTTTTCAGAAATATATGCGAATATTTACTATCGCTTTGTCCAAAGTGTTTTATAATCAGAACCTTCTGTCTTTATAGATATTTAGGGAGGTACTGTGGCAAGCATTTTATCAAAACATTTTCTTTAGTTAGTTATTTAATTATTCTCAAAGATCAAAGGACTTCAATTTGGACGTGTCCTTTATCTTAAGAGAAGCTTGCTCTGAGCATGGGTGCCAGTCAATGCTGTGTATCTCATCTGGAACACATAGTAAGGATTCCTTTGGGAGTGAGCTCCATACTCTCTCAGACCACCGAAGTTGGTCTATCTGTTCCAACATTAAGGGATAACTAAATTCTTTAATCTTTCCTAAATGACAGATCCCACTGGATATGCAAATGTGCCCTGGGGCCCATGGAAATATACTGCTATGATATTCCCAGCAAATCTCTGTGTGTTCCCGAAGCGTGTGTCCCTAGAGCCTTGTGCTTTCATTCTACACACATTTTTGAGCAACTCTTTGGCACCAGTAGCTATCATCGCCCTAAGAATACCAAAGTATGAATGCGGGGATCAGAAGACCATTTGGTAAAAATGAAATCAGAACAAGAGACTTTAGTAAGGTAAAACATTATTTAATGTCATCAGGCAAAGAAAGTTGAATTATAGGGATGACTTGCCCATGAGAATGGAAATATTCAATGTCCACTGCCTAGAGTTAGAAAGTATATAAAATTTATTATCTGAGCAGGTGCAGCCCTGAAAATAAGAAGGGCACTGTTAATAGTTCTGCCCCAACAGGCATGAACCAGAGCAGTCCTGAGCAAAACAGGAAGTATGATTACCTTAGCCAAAATCTTCCACATCTGTCTTCACATCGGGAAGAGCCTTGTGACCAGAACTCTACTAGGATGAAGACTGTCTAACTACCCTTTATGACTGCCTATGTTGCTTCTTTATGTAGGTTAATTCAACTGGGTTATTCTGGCATCTCACAGAACTGGAAAGAACCTGGTTCATGGCTGAGCGTGGTGGCTCATGCCTGTAATCTCAGCACTTCGGGAGGCTGAGATGGGTGGATCATGAGGTCAGGAGTTCGAGACCAGCTTGGCCGATATGGTGACACCCCGTCGTCTCTACTAAAAATACAAAAATTAGCTGGGCATGGTGGTGCACACCTGTAGTCCCAGCTGCTCAGGAGGCTGAGGCAGGAAAATCGCTTGAACCTGGGAGGTGGAGGTTGCAATGAGCCAAGATCATGCCATTGCACTCCAGCCTGGGCAACAGAGCAAGATTCAAAAAATAAAAAAAGGAAAACCTGGTTTATTGGATAGATGAACATCTGTACTATTGCCCAAATGCATATTCAGAAAGCAAATTGCTTTCCTCATTTCTGAGTTCACAGGGAGTTGGGAAAAATACCACATGAAAGCTGACAAATACTGACAACAAAGACGCATGATACCACAGGAAATAACAAACATTTCTACACTGTGTATAAAAATAACATAAAATGGCATTTGAATTATCAGTATAACAGGTTATCACTGCAGAGTTAAGGGTAGCAGTTAAGGGTTATCAAATTTATTGATTAATTGGCCCTCACCTGTCAATGAGGTAGCCATCTAGGTATTATCCCTATTGTACAGATAAAGAAAGTGAGGCTAAGAGGTCAAATGACTTGTGAAAAGTCATACTCTGGAACTAAAATTAACTGTTCTTATTCTTAGAACAGTGGTTCTCAAAGAGCATCAGTACCATCTGGGATCTTGTTAGACTGCAAATTCTCGGTTCCACCCCAAAGCCGCTACACCAGAAACTCTAGGGGCGGGACCAGCAATCTGTTTTAACAAGCCTTCCGGGTGATTCTGATACATTCAAAATTTGAGAACCACTGACCTTGGGAAAAAAGAAATCTTGCAAATTTCCCTCCCTTCCAAATATTAATTGGTTCTCTTTTTTTTTTTAAATTTTTTCATTTTTAACCATTTCTGATGGAGTTTTTTTCTAAATTGTTTTACATACTTTCCTGGTTTCTTAGGGGTAAGCTAGTGTATTTGTATATAATTTAACCTATTTTCACCATTTTGATGGCTTAATTTTTAATTTTTAAACGGTTTTATCCTTTTCATTTTCATCTCTCCCTGTCACTTGTTCTATCTGTTTTTCTAGCATTCTGTAATAAAAACAGAAAAGTAAGCATCTAGAATTATATTTGAAAATTCATCATAAATTAAAAAGTCATAAGAGTTTGGAAGAGGCCTTGTGGAGGAATGGCTTCAGCAGTGGGGCTTTACAAAATCCATCTCCCAGGCATTAAGTGACAAAAACCAAAAGAACTTTCAGCAAAGGCGGACGGTAATATACAAGATGATATGCAGAATGGCAATTATTAGTATTTTCAAAGAAAAGAAGTAATTTTTTTTTCCTGCAAGATGCAACGTGATTTAGAACAAATTGCCTGACAGTGACTTAAACATAACAGGGCTCTATAAATATTTGGTGAAAGAAAATCTGCCATTGTGTCCAAAGAGGAACAAAATAGTAATACTTAATCTTGAAATTGAGAAACAAGTAAGCAAATATCTGCCTTTCCCAGATACCAGAGTAAGTAACAGAAAATCAGAATCATTTCAAAGAAGGCATGGCCAGGGAATTGAAAACTTTTCTTCTTTGAGCAACTGTGTTTCTATGGAAGGTAACTCTGGCTTCCTGCATGGAATAATGTTCTTAGGAAGAATATGTTGCTCTCTAACACTCTTGCCATAGTTAGGTATTACGGAAAGCACTGGCTTAAATGTCCATGACCGGATCATATTTTGGTTCTTTGGAAAAAGAACATAAAAAACATTAATGATTTTATTTCAAGCTACTTACAGATAGTATATACTCTTAGGTAAAATGTGTCTATTCACAGCCTATAAATTATGAGAAAAAATAGTGTGTCCAATATATCTGATAATCAATTTGGCAAAAATCATAAGTTATTATACTGTGTTGTTTTGTTTTTGGTGAAATATTTTTATTTTTTTCTTTTCCATTCAGAAATAATACTTTTGGTTGACTTGAATGTTTATTGGTTAGGAAATAAACATTCTAATTGAGGAAAAAAATTACCAAAAAGGATGAAAAAGATTAATTCCTGTTTAGAAGGAATTTTTTTTCTAGATTTCTTGCTACTGTTTTACTTTCCTGTTGCTGAAATAAAATTATTTTGTCTTCCTGTGTTCTATTTAATGTGGAGAGTAAAAATGCCAAATTAATGCTATGTATTAATGAAGCAGAGATAAATCCTGTTTGGTAACAAAAACCTAAAGGTTCAATCTCAACCCAGCTATCAAAACTAAGACTGATTTTTATTGTTTTATTTTTGCCCTAAATGTATTCAAGCAATATTTGTTCTAAAAAATTTTTATAGGGAAGTAGATATCTCTATGAACAGGTTGAACTCTCCTTACAAGGAAGCAGCAGCCTCTGTCTTTCAGTGCAATTTTGGCAGAAAAGACTAGCTCATCACAAAGTGGAAAGGGGATTTGTTAGTTAAAGCTGAGGAGTGGTCCCAACCATAAGCAGAAGAAAATTGTCTGACACAGAAACCCTGGTGGGTTCCATAGTGAGAAAGTAGGTTTTACTACCATGCAGAATCTCAAAAGGTGAGAGGATCTTTGGAAACCTTTGATGAATTCAGAAAGACTGACCTTAGCACCATGGCCCTGAGAAGTTAAAAAGCTTATTTAAAGTCACACGGTGGGGCAGTGTTCCAAGGTCAGATTGGACACTAAACAGGCCCCCAACTTGAAATGGTCCATATGAATTTGGAAAATATGCATCTCAATTCTAACTCTGATAAACTAAAGAGACCCTTCCCTAAATTTTCAGGAAGACATAAGATCTCCAGACTCTTGAGAAAATAATCTGATTCATAAGAAGAATGTAACAAGACATCTGAGAGTCATAGGGCAAATTCGTACCTACTACCCACAAATAACACTAGAATAAACGGTACTGCTTATTGTGGAATCGAATACTAACATCAAGAAAATGTTTTGTTAGATGGCAAAATCTTTCTCACTAGTCTCCCTTAAAGGTATAAGAAAATTTCTCAAATTTCCCTAATTTATCTCAATCACCTATTAAGGATCTCTCTCACATGCATTTATCTGAATCTCAAGCCATACATTGAGGTAATGAGTTTCATTTATCCCCTTTCTAGTTGGTAAAGTGGCATTGCTTATTTGAATGAAATTAATCCTTTTTGAGTGCCATCTGGTTCTGATATTGAAGAATTTGGTGAACATATTCATGTTTACTCTAGACTGATAAGCCTTAATAACATTCCATCTGGAATACATTTCCCATATCAGAATGCTAACTATTTTTATTAAACCCTAATACTGAAGGTTGTTCAGTCTTTTTGGTTGTTTAGAAGCTTTCCTTAGAACAATCTCATATGGCAGATTTCAGTGTAGAAATAGATCCCAAGTTGTAGTTGTGCACATAGGATTATATTGTAAAATGGGGTGTTCTCATGAAGACTTTTTTGGTTACAGGAAATAGAATTCACTCAAAGTAGCTTAGGTAAACAGATGGTTGTTATGTGAATACTACAACATCAAGCGTGGTCTCAGAGAAACTGGAATGACAATGTCAATCCTGACGTTGCTCCTTCTAGCTCTCTCTCAATTCTGCTTCTATATTATCCACCAGGTTCTTATCTTTGCCTGCTCCTTCCATCTCTACTCTTCACATTCTTGTGCATATGTATCTTGCATATCGTCAGCATGGTCACCTACACAGCCCATTTTGTACACTGCACTGCAGTTTTGGGGCTCATCACTGAATACCTTGAGTCTTTGAGCCACTTTGTTCAAATTCTTGAGAGAAATAATCTGCTTTACCTCTGTCCAATGAATGAGCTGGCTCCCTTTTGATTAGGCTCCATCCCTAACTAACTAATCGTGGCTAGAAATAGAAATGGGTCACCTGATAAGTGGAGCTGCCAGTTCTAGGAGCCAAGGTAGGGGCAGATTGATTCTGTTGAAGGAGCTGTGGATTCAAGCAGGCCAAAAAAACGTATCTAGTACAGGGGAGGACAAGAATTTGCACTCGATTTTAATCATAATGTCATATATTCCAGAAACTGTGCCACTACTTCTATTTGTTCTTTTTGTCAAGAATTTTTTTTTTTCATTGCACTGAGGCACCATCATAGGTCTTTTCTCTCAAAGGACAACAAGACAGAAAACATTGTCACTTGCGTCTTTTGTAGGTTTTTGAATGACAATTGGTATAGAATAATAATCATTGGGGTATAAAATGTTTACTGTAATAGGGCTTGAAAAATGTAAACACACACCACATATTCATTTTTTCAAGTCCATATACCATCAAGCATCTTGTTTTGCATCAAAGTGTCTATTTCAAATAGTAGCATACCACACCTGGTAAACAGCTGTTCCTTCAGTAACCAAGTCTAATTCCTTATTAGAGTAAAAGATGGCACAGCCAATCCTTCTGCTTTATTACTCATATCTGCAATTATTAATCTGTCTCTCATTAAAAGGCCATATGTTAGGTTTTGCCAACAAACTAGCACAGAGGTTCAGCTGAAGTACATTGTCACAAATAAATCAGTCTGTTCTACTTTTAGAGTCCTGGATACTGTCTCTACTGGAATTCACAGATTTAGTTTGTACATACACATGCCCACAGAAATTGCTCCCCTACTTGTATAAGTCTCTACTGTGAACCTCTTTTTAGTACGTTTAGTTTGCCAAGTGAAAAGCATTCAATCAGAACCACTTGGCAATGTGTCAGTTTGTGCAACCACGTAGGACAATAAAAGTATGACTGTTTACTGTTTTCAAAAATAGAGGCAGTAAAAATGAGACTGGGACTCAATGACCTCACCAAAAAGACATAAAAGCTCAGATTGTTAAACAATGTAAAAAGCTGTATTTTTATTTGAGCTTTTGCCACATTCTCTAATAAATGTCATTACACGACAAGGAACAATATATTTAGATTGCAGTGTAAAACTTGGCTTGGTAGCCACTAACAGCTACCAGATCAGTTATCAATTTTCCAGAAAACAACAAATCTAGAAGGGTTGTAGGGAAAAAAATATTTCAGATGTTGCCAAATAATTCCAGAATGGTCTGAGCTCAACAGAGGGTTGAGTTTGAAATGGAAATTCTCAGTGTGCATATGTGTGGCCAGGTCATATTCAGGTGCAGCACTCCATAAAAAAGGATGATTCCAAAGAAAGGTACATTCCATACACCCTGAGTACAAGAAAAAGAATCCCAGATTCAAGTAGCAAAGGAATGACCATTCACTTTGTAGTGGAGAGGGTCTGTGCTTTGAAGAGACTAAAAGTTAGGCCTCCTCCTCAGGGGACAGCCATGAAACTGAAACACACAATTTGGCTGCTCACTCTGACATGGCAATATAGACCCTGAATATTGTATGAATACCGAAGCCGTATGCAGCTTTCACTTGGTCTTTTTCGATGTGCTCAATACCTGCTTTGAAAACTCACATTACCTTCCCTTACTGCCAGTAAGGGAAGTAATGTTTGCAAGTTTTAATTTTAAGTAGGAAATTATACAACTTTAGTAAGAAAGTAACCAGGGATTCCCCCCCTAAAATATAACTTCCCCAATTTTTAACGTAAAACATGTTTGCTTTAATCTAGGCTTTGGAGACTCAGCCTAGAGTCTTTTTACCTCCTGGAGTAAATGAGGGACTCTCTCTCCCTTTTCACTCCCAGCAAGAAGGGCTGAAGCCAACCCAGCTGACTAGGACATGCAGAGGTAAATTTTAGACTTAACAGCTAACAGTAACCAGAACACTGGGGGCAGCTGAAACTCTTGAGGCTTCCAAACTGGAAGCTCTCTGCAAGTACAATTCAAAACGGCCACATTTTTCCTTTAAAGTGCCTACAACCGGCCCTCCATATTCATGGGTTCTGCATCCATGAATTTAACCAACCACGGATCACACATATTTGAAAAAAAAATTGCATCTGTACTAACATGTGCAATGCAGGCTTTTTTTTTCTAGTCACTATTTCCTAAACAATATAGTATAACAACTATTTACATAACATTTACTTGTATTTGTTATTATTAAAGTATATGGTAGGATGTGCATAAGCTATATGCAAATACTATTTTATGCCATTTTATGTTGGAGATTGAGCATCCTTGGATTTTGGTATCCGTCAGAAGTCCTGGAACCTATCTCCCATGGATACTGAGGGACAACTGAATTTAACTCCTTAGTGTGGACCAGACATTTTTCACACATGAGTGTATCTAATTCTCACAACCACATAAGAGGGTAATATTATATTTTATGAGGCTTTTTAAAAATTATGTTAGTGCTACATATTTTCAGTAAAAATACAAGCAGTAAATAAAAATATAATGTGAAAAGTAAATACTTCTATCCCTATGCACACATATATGAACCACTCATCAAAATTCCCAGAGGTACCCATTAGTGCCAATGCTTTGAGTATCTCCCAGAAAGCTTCTATGCATGTCTCTTTGTGCATATACCCTTCTGAAACTATTTTATTTCACACTGTATCTTGAACGTTTACCTATATCTAATTCACATTCCCACATCTAATTTCCCACAACTAATTCATTTTTATTCTCTTTAGTGGCCGCTGAATAAACGTTCTTTCATTTACTTAGCTAGTTTTCTGAATATTTAGTTTCTAGTTTTTATTATTACTAATAATATTGTAAAGAATATCCTTGTTCATGTTGAAAAATAGCACCTACAAGTCATATTGCTTAGTTAAAATTAGGACTATTTTAAATTTTGATAGACATTACTAAATTTCTTTTCTTTTTTTTTTTTTGAGACCACCACACTCTGTCACCCAGGCTGACAGAGGCAGTGGCACAAACACAGCTCACTGCAGCCTCAACTTCCTGGGCTCAAGCAATCCTCCCACCTTAGCTTCCCAAGCAGCTGGGACTACAGAAGCATGCCACGATGCTAGGCTAATTTTTACTTTTTGTGGAGACAGAGTTTTGCCATGTCTCCCAGGTCGGACTTGAACTCCTGGGCTCAAACCATCCACCTGCCTCAGCCTCCTAAAGTGCTGGGATTGTAGGCATGAGCCACCACACCTGGCCCATTACTAAATTTCTGAACTGAAGCTTTGTGCCCCATTTTTATGTGTTAGGGAAACTGAGTCTTGGAGAGACTAAGATACATTTCAGTGGTCACAAAATCTCATAAGCAAAGTTGTAGAGCGAGGATTTGAAATTAAGGTTATCTGGCTCTGAGCTTCACCACTTCCACCCTTGTCACTTGACTTCTTAAACCTTAAAGTGACCCTCAGCCTAATGGTAGTCCTTAAATTTCTGGAAGAAGTACAGTCAGTTTGGTACTGGCATGGACAATGGAATATTTATTCAGTGTGAGACAAACCATTGACCTATACCTTCTTAGCTGGGAAATGAGTTTCCAAAAGGGTTTAAATATAATATATCACTTATTCACTCATTTGTAAAATAATACTTGAGCACCTCCTCTATGCCAAGTATGGTGCTATACCATGGAGACCCTTGCTGAACAAAATTGACAGATTTCTACATGTTAGTGGAGAAGAGATGTATTAACAAAATCATCATAAAAATTAATGTAAAATTATAGCCAACCAGTACAAACATGTCACTGATATCTGAGCTTATAAGAGGATTTGACACAGACTAAGTTAGGATTCCTGGAGGTAATGCTAATTGAATTGAAATCTGTAGGAAAGGTGGGAGTGAGTAATGGGAAAAGGCAGAAAAATGCATTTCACACCAGATAAAGGAATAGTATGCATAAAGGTCATGATGGAAAGAAACAGTACAAGTTCCAGAGACTGGACAGTGCAAAGTGTGGTTATAAAACAGGGATACAGAAAATGTAAGCAGGATCCAGGCCTTGTAGGGCTTTATTAGTCTGGGGAAGGAGTATTATCTTCAGCAAAGTGGGAGACATTGAAAGGTTAACAGGAAGGTGTAAATCACTGTGGCAGCAGAGAGGAAAATGATTGCTTAACTCCTAAAGCAAAGCTCTTCAGTATATTAAATGTACATAGTACACGCAATTGAAAGCAGCAACTTTTCTTTTTTTTTTGGTCATATAGAATAAAGTTTATTTTTAACTTGAAAAATTATGTCCCTGACAGCTATCGCTGAACTGCAGCAAAACTGGTCAGACTCTATTGCTATTGAGGCAAATTTTCAGGTTCAACCTCAGTGTGATGGCCAGCTAAGATTTATGTCATATCTGATCAGAGTTAACCACAGTTTGTGACCTTACAACAGATTTTTTCCTCCATAAATTTAACTGGATGAAACTTTTCTAAGAAGAAACTCCACATGCCTAAAAACCATACCTGATGCTCACTAGTGCTCTCTCGATCTCCCCCCTCTCTCTCTCTTTCTCCCATAAGTAGCAAGACAACAAAAAGCAATTTACTTAAATGACATTAAATCTAAAGATGCAGTGAAAATTATCACCATCATGATCAGGGGACAGGATTACATATGAAGAGTTAAATTAGAGAGCTTTCCAAATGAACTTTGCTGCAAATGCTGGCATCAACTTAAAATTAACCCACTGCATAACCAGTATAAGTAGCCACTTGGGGAAGCAAATTTCAGGAAGAATCCACTTAGACTAAGAGAGTATGGCAGCTGCCTCAGAAAAGAGACCTGTCACTTGCCCTATAAACTCAGATTCTCTGAACATTCTAAGCAGTAAGGCTTTCCTGCAAAGTAAAGTTTCCAAAGGGCAGACACAATAACAGAACTCCTTGGCTAAATGCATCTATTCCAGACCTTTAAACATCTGAAAGAACAATCAAGACATAAACTGTATGCACAAATAACAATAATGCTAGCTTCTGTGCCAAAGAATGTTTGATTTCAACACCTGGTATTGTGAAGCCTCCAATGTCAATCCCAAGTCTAGGTCACTTCGCTTGACATATGAATGCTCCCCTGAGATTCTCCCCACCACCTCCAACAATCCCTAAAGAAAATGATCCAGTGACTGGAAGATGTTCATACAGGTTAGAGTCGCTCTAAAGTAGAAGAGTCTAGAGATGTCCATGAGATTAAATTCAACTTCCACAATCGCTTGGCACAACACTCAAGGCCCTTACTTGATAGTCCCTGCTGGGATTACAAGCAATTTTGTGCCACTCTTTCTTGCCCCCTCGTCCCTGCCATGCCTTATGCCCCAGTCACAGGGATGCTTTACCTGATCTTAGCAACACTAAGTTGTGCCCCTTGGTTCATGTTTCTTTCTCCACATTAAATTCCCTTCCCCATTGCTGAACTCTGGCTCATCTTTTAAAACCAAACTCTAACGTCTGGTCCGGGAGCAATTCAACATTTTATGAGAACCAGCTGTACACCAGGCATTTGGGATACAAAGATAAATAGGCCTCAATTTTTGTCACTCAGAAGGTCATATTATGATGTGTCCTTACATTCCTAGTGGCTGACAGACTGCTGCCAGTAAATAATGTTCAACAAGGTAAATTGGATATATCCAAACAAGAATAATAAATCGAGGGTACTAGCACTCAAAAACAGAACAAGAACACCTGAAGGGCTAGTGCGGTGTGCACCATACTGTTATAACACAGGGTATACACAGTATCCTCGAGAACTTAGGATGTCCTGCACCTAGGAAAGAAAATATATTGTTACAGAAATCATTCATTCACTCATTCACTATTTCTCTTTTGATGTACAAGATATTATGCTAGACACTATAAGCCTAGGATGACTGACAAGTCTCTATTAAAAGAACTTAAAGTAAAGGGATAGGATATATATACACACACATATATGTATATATGTATAAAGTAAAGGGATAGGATATCCATATATATGTGTATATATATAACATATATAATATATAATAATTATTCCTGTGTAATATACAGGAATAATTATTAAATGACTTAAAGTTCCACAAGAGTTCAAAGGTGAGAGATTTCCTCTAAATAATGGAGACATATTATCTACTCATCCTCCACCTCAAGAGCACTGTGGAATCTGATGCTGAATGCCTAGTGGAAAATGTCATCAAGTGGTCCCTGGGCTTGTCCAATTGTTGCTGGGACACCTATCTATGTCAACAGTTGAGTATCTCCTGAAGTACTCAATTTCAGTTTCAGACTATAAATCTTAGTCATGTATTTCTTTTACTAAGCCAAAATATATTTTCCTGAAACTTCCATCTGTTAGTCCTATGTCTTCCTCTCATGCCTTTCAGAGTTAGTTCATTTCTTCTTCTACATCCATAATTTGAAAACATTAAATAAGTGTTATTCTCCATAGTTGATTTCTGTGGATTTCTTGGGTCTGCCTTCTTATTCAAGATATGAACTAACCCTCCTAGCTTCTAATAACCTCAAATTGTATTAGTATGCTATTAAGCTTCTCTGTGAATTTACTAATAAATATACTGAACCAGACCAAAGTTTCCATCAAATTGTCATTAATGAATAACATTGCTACAGTTGATTATACAAACAGCCAAAGATCTGCCTAACAAAATTATCACTCAGCTCACAGCCCTCATGCTCATTGATAAAGATATTATAGGGAACTCTGATGCACATCTTGCTAAAAACCAGATACACAACATCCATGACTTTCCAGTAATCTATCAGCCGATTAACTCATTCAAACAACAACGTGAAGTTTGACTGCATGACTTGATCATGGTGAATCTAGGTGAATCTTAGTAATCAACTTTTTCTTTCCTAAAAAATAATTTTGTAAATAAATAATCTGCCCCACATTACGCCAGAATCATTTTTTGTTTGTTTGTTTTTGGAGACAGAGTCTCACTCTGCTCCCCAGGGTGGAGTGCCGTGGAGTGATCTTGGCTCACTGCAACCTCCGCATCCCAAGTTCAAGCAATTCTCGTGCCTCAGTCTCCTGAGTAGCTGTGACTACAGGTGCCTGCCACCACACCTGGCTAACTTTTTGTATTTTAGTAGAGACGGGGTTTCTCCATGTTGCCCAGGCTGATCTCAAACTCCTGAGCTCAGAAAATTCATCCACCTCAGCCTCCCAAAGTGCTGGGATTACAAACACGAGCCACTGCGCCCAGCACAGAGTCAATTTTGATTACTTAAATAAAGATGAGGGATCTACATTCTTCCCAGACTTTTTCTTAGAAGTTGAAAGAGGACTAGTTTCTCTGCTCTAGCTACTATTGTGTATTCTGTGAGTTCTGTACAGTGAATCTAGAACTTTCCTAAATCAGTATTTTTTATTGACAATGAGATGTTTTTAAAGTCTCAGTTTATAGCCACATTCACTTAAAAAGCAACGCCTTCACTATAGAGAAATACATACACACTGAATTTATATTGGTGTTAATAATAATGTGTTTATGTATAACAAATGAACAAAAAGTTAAGAAAACATAATTTTCTACTTTAGCAATGGCAGGGGTTCTCAAAACAAAAGATTAAAAAGGAAAATAAGCTAAAATATGCTTCCCTTTGTTTTGAGGAAATGAAGCATATTAAACAAGCAAATAGGCAAACAAATATGGGTTCCTGATAGAGCTTTCTTTGGATACAATTATATATTAATAAATTAATTCATAATTTGGTGTGCGCAATGGACTGAATACCTATGTCCTCTCAAAATGCAAATGCTGGAATCCTAACCCTTAAGGGGATGAGATTAGGAGGTAGGGTCTTTGGGAGGTAATTAGTTCATAAGTAAGGGTAGATCCCTCATGGATGAGATGAGGGCCCTTATAAAAGAGAACTCAGAGAGCTAGGCAGCTATTCCACCACAGGAGGACACAGAGAGGAGGCAACATGTATGTTAAAGGTGGCCTTCACCAGATACTAAATACACTGGCACCTCCAGATAAAGAGTCTTCCAAACTCCAGAACTGTGAAAAATACATTTCTGTTTATAAGCTACATAGTTTGTAGTATTTTGTTATAACAGCCCAGATGGACTAAAACATTGTATATTTCCTTTCATGTGAACTGCAAATCAAAGTTCTCTCTTCCTATTTTCATCACCAACACTAAATTTATAGGCAATTTGGAAGGGGGGCAGGGAGTAAGCAATGGGAAGCAGGGGCATGGCTAAAACTGCCAAACAGTTTTCATGGATTATTTCCAAATTGGATGATTCCACTGGGCCAGATTCTGCCCACCTCAACCCTCCCTATAATTTCAACCATATGTGGTCCTCTTCAGTTCTATTCTCAGAATAAACATGATGATGAAATAGGGCTTGGATTTTACTTAAGAGGCTGCATACTTCAGTGACAAGCAAGCTCATTCTTCTAAGTACCCTGTAATATCGTTTACAGAAATATAAGACGCTCTGTAGAAGAAAAATAAAATGAAAGTAAATGTGTTCTTATGTATGTAATAATTTTCTCAGTTACAACAGGATATACTGTAGGAGAAAAATAAAATGAAAGTAAATGTGTTCTTATGTATGTGATAACTTTCTCAGTTACAACAGGATATAAAATATTGTACCACCTGGGAAATATTTCTCAAGCACAAATGCAAATTAGTTTGATGTCTGAAAATATTCACTATCTGCTAAATCTCTGAGCAATAAATATTCATTGCTAGACAATGACAACTTCTTATTAAAGAAAAGAGGATGGGAACAAGGCTGAAGAGTTCGTTAGGATGGAACATGCTGCCATGGAAGAATCTGCCTGGCACTCAGGCCCTTGAATTAGGTGGACACACCTTTCTCTGACTCCTTTAGTGATTCTAATGATGATGCTGATCATACCTGAACTAAGAAACAGAAGGAACTGAAACCCAGAACTTCCCACTGAAAATGTTAACTTTTCCAATGTGTCCAAATCTGTCACACTTGGCAGGTCTAGATGAAGGCAATGGCAGGCTTACACAAAACCACAAAATACAGTTTATCTTCTGTCTTCCAGCAATGCCTCTTTTGCTATTTTCCCACTCCATGGTCCCTCTCTATTCTGGTCTATGTGTCCTTATGCTTGCTTCTTTTTTATACAAAGATACCATTTGCAGGATGGGCATGTGGAAGAAAATTATCAAACCCTGCACTTAATCAAAACACACTTTCCCTTAGAGTCAGTCATTTCAGCAATGTATTCAAAGTAAAACAATGAAATGAACTATATTTAATCCAGAGCTAAGAATGGATGACTGCTTCAATTTATTCTTCAGTAGAGTATTTGCATTATATTTGTGAACCAATATACTTTTATCTGTCAAGTCTATTTTTAAGGCTTTATCATTAGAAAATAATTATATGTGTAGAATGAAATGGTGATGTCTTTCTCGAAGAACTGTTTTTATAATAAATTTAAAAATGGAAATAGGGCAAAAGAAAAATAAGAAGAAATTAGTAAATTATGTTATATCTTATACAGCCATTAAATTTATGTCTGTAGAAATACACATCTTATATGGTAAGATATTTATGATATACTAAGTAAAAGGACAAATTTTTTATGGATTGTAGAATCCTATAGTGAATACATTTATATAGATATTCAATGGTGTATGTGTGTATATATGCACCAGGCATAGTACAAAGCACTCTGTAAACAAGAACACATATGGCCTCTACTTATATGAAGTATACATGTGGGGTCAAATACAGACATTAACTAAAGTCAGCAGACAAAAATTTCTGTCTTCATGGGGCTTATATCTTATTCTTGGTTCTTTTTGCCTGGCACATATTACTTGTGACATTAATACAATAATTTTGAACTTTTTATAACTATAAATATAAATATAAACTAATCTTTCCCAGATTGCTTGAAACACAGTCAATAATCAGAATTTAGGTGGTTTCCAGGAGCTAGAGAGGGTGGGGGAAATTAGGATATGTAGATCAATGGGTACAAACTTCCAGGTATAAAATGAGTAAGTTCTGGGGCTATAATACACAGTGTGGTGATTACAGTTAATATTACTCTATTGTTTACTTGTAATTTGTGAAGTGAGCAGAATTTAAATGCCCTCACCCTGCCACCCACCACACACGCACACACATGCAAACACACAGAGTAACAAATTACAATGTTGGATATGTTATTTAGTTTGAGTATGGTAATCGTTTCACAGTGTATACATATGAACTTTTACAACGTATACAAATACAATGTATACATATGTATACCTTACATATATACATTTTTTGTTTATTATATTTCCATACAGCTGGAAAAAACTGCAGAATTCAGAAAACTTAGAGGGGGTGTTGTGGGCAGGAATACCATAATTCCTACCGTCAGAGCCTCTTCTCATGAAGTACTCATACTTACGGTGGCCCCCCTAATATAAAGAAATATAAACTACCCCTGTGCTATAATTCTTATATCTAGAAGCATAAAGCCATGAGACCTCCTTCTGTGAATTTCTCAGTGTTACCTCTAAATCCATTACTTAAACTTTGGACAAGAGTTATTTATTGAACAAATAGACTAAGCAAATTTCTCAACCTTATTAAAGAAATGAAGTAAGGCGGTTTTGCTAAAGAAAGAGTCGGAACTTCTATGAAAAGATCAGAACAGAAATGAAGTAAGCATTTCTGACCATAGCAAATTAGAAAATCCCTAGAGAGCTAGTGCCAGAGTGTTTGAACCAATTAAACCACCAAGACGAGCAGAGACAACATTAACATTCTACTTGAAAATCAAGTTTTATATTTAGGTCTGTGGAAAAAGAAAATGAGGCAGATTGCTTTCCTCAACAAAACCCTTATTTTGAAGTAACTTTGGTCTTAGAGTAGACAAGTGAAGGTGGGAGGAACAGTTCCTCTATTTCCCCACCACAATCCAATTTTTCCATAGAAAAATACGAAACAGGCTGGGCATGGTGGTTCATGCCTGTAATGCCAATACTTTGGGAGGCCAAGCAGGGGAGGATCACCTGAGGTCAGGAGTTCAAGACCAGCCTGGCCAAAGTGGTGAAACGCCGTCTCCACCAAAAAAAAAAAAAAAAAATTAGCCGGGTGTGGTGGTGGGCACCTGTAATCGCAGCTACTCAGGAGGCTGAGGCAGGAGAATTACACAAACTAGATTCCTGGGAGAAGTGGTTCTGGGCAACAGAGCGAGACTCTGTCTCAAAAAAAAAAAAAAAAAAAAAAAAGGAAAGAAAGAAAGAAATGAAAAGAAAAATATGAAACAAAAATGTAAAGGGGAAGAAAAATGCTCCTCTTTTATTATTTTCTGCCTCTGATGCATTGGTGGTTGGACTAGATAACTACCTTTCATTGTTATCTTATCAAAAGAGATTTATTTACTGCTCACTATTTTCCTCTTTGGAAAGATGAGCTCTACTTTGAAGTTAAATAAGGCAGAACATGGTTAGAAAAAACGGGTTCACTTTCACCAATCTTTTTTTTTTTTTTTCTTTTTAGAACATATTGTATTGACTTGCTGAAATTATCATGGTGGCTGCTGTTGTAAATCAAGGAACCATGTAAAAATACTGGTCTCTAAGCCACGTTTACAAACATTGTAAAATTTACTGTAAACTGGTTGATCAGAAAATGGTGCTAGTTTTATAAATCTTGGAAGCTATACAAAAAGAGATTTAGAAACTTATCATTTTAATTAATTTGTGAACATCTTAAATATATATATTTTGATATCATAGATCTAGATGGTTGACATACTAATACAGAAATAATTTAAACTCCCTTTAGTCACTCGATAATTTTAAAGCATTCATTAGAGATGTGATGTGAGAGACGATTTTATTAAAAATACATCGGATAAAAAAAGTCATTGTCTTTTCAAAGCATCAATTAGTAGAGGACTAACTAGTAAGTTACTCTGAATATGTCTTATATTTTTACAAAATTAAAAAAATTAAAAGCAAATTATATTTGGTAGAAATACATTAACTTTAGTTTACTTTGCTAAAGCAAGTGTATTTTCCAACTCAGAAAATCTACTTTCAATAAAATTATTTTATCTAATTATTGGACAAATGTACTAAATAATAACCCAGTGCTGAATGAAACATATTGGAACTAAGCATCTTATTAATAAATATTATACTATAAGATTAGATTTCAACATACTACAATCCCAACACACAAAAAAACTTTCTTATTCCTTATCCATTTCCAATTTGTCTTTATACTCTTTATTTAATTCATTGTAAATTTTAGTACACCTCATTCCCTCTTCTCCAAGTTGAAATTACTCATATATTTTAATTTACACCTACTTTTAATAATCTTTTATTCAATGTATATTATTCCCACATCTCCAAAAATAAACTTCCCTAAACAAGCATAATATCCTTAGATAGACATAACTGAACAAGAATTTTTACCTTTTAGTGTTAGCTAGTTTATCACTCAACCATGCCAAACAATGAATAAAATGCTGTTGATCCAGATACTAGATGTTTATTTATAGCTCCATACTCTTGGTATAGTGGTAATTGCTGTCACTAATACTGGTGTCCTATACTATGATTTTCTGCATTTTTAAGCCCTCATGACTGTGACTTCTCTGTTAGATTTTTCCATCCGCCTTTTAAGTAGAATTTTGGTCTTTGTTTCTTTTCCTGGCTGTTTAGAACACATCCTCCAAAATTATATTATCTTTTTATTCGTTTGTAAGAAATTCATGTAAACCTAGTGACTTAAAACAACACTCATTTATAATCTCTTAGTTTCTGTAGGTCAGAAATCAGGTGGGTTTGGCTGGGTTCTTATCTGAAGGCTCTCTGATGAATAATTCACTTCTAAGTTCTTTCAGGCTGTTGGCAGAATTCAGTTCCCTGTGGCTGTAGGACTGTGGTCCCTGTGTCCTGGATGATTGTCAGCCAGTGGTCTCTCCAAACTCTGTAAGGCTGTTTATATTTCTTCTTGTGCTGCCCCCTCATCTTCAACCAAGCAACAGCATATCAAATCCTTCTTGTACTACAGATCTCTCTGACTTCCTCTTCTGCCCTTCTCTTCTGCCTTCCTTTTCTGCCAGGAGCTGGTAAAGTTCTCTGCTTATAAGAGCTTATGTGATTAAACCAGGTCCAACCAGATAATCTTCCTATTTTAAGGTCAGCTGGTCCATATAAGAATACAATCAGGGCAGTGAGATCACATCACATTCATAGGATCAGGACATGTGGAATCTTAAGGGTCATTCCTAGAAATTCTGCCTGTCACAGAAATCTAACTCAAACTTCACCACTGACAGAAAAAACCTTAGGTATCCACCCATTCACTTCTCCCACCAATCCTTCACTTCCTCTCTGTTTGAAATTTAAATAGATGATCCTTCTTACCTTTCTTTTTTTTTTTTTTTTTGAGATGGAGTCTCGCACTGTTGCCCAGGCTTTAGTGCAGTGGTGTGATCTCGGCTCACTGCGATCTCTGCCTCCTAGGTTCAAGTGATTCTCGTGCCTCAGCCTCCTGAGTAGCTGGGATGACAGGCACCCACCACCATACTTGGCTAAATTTTTTTTTGGACTTTTAGTAGAGACAGGATTTCACTATGTTGGCCAGGCTGGTGTCAAACCCCTGACCTTGTGATCCACCGGCCACAGCCTCCCAAAGTGCTGGGATTACAAGTGTGAGCCACTGCACCCAGCCGCTCCTCCTTTACTTCTACAGCATCCTACTGTGTACCTAGATTGAAGCATTCATCACACTACAGTACATTGTTTGCTTGTCTACTATTCTGACAAGACTTAACTATGTAAGAGGCCAGTGCCAATCTACATAATAGATGCTCATCTGATAAACATATGTTTAATAGTTTATGTGTATGTACCTTTAAGATCAATGAAAACAATAAGTTATGTTCAGTGTAAACTATAGTATTGAAGTGTGTTCACCACAATTTTTGAAAATGAGTAATCTGTATTCATAGGTAAAATTCTCAGCTGATACTACTTGTTTAATTAAAATATTATATTCATTAAAAATAATTTGAAAATATTTCTAAAATGTATTAAGAATAATTGCTACTGCACTGCCTGCTTCATTTCATTTAATCAAATGAGGATGATGGAACTAAGAGATGAGGAAACGAAGGCTTTTAGAGGTGAAATAACTTGCCCAAGGTAAAGTGACTACAAAGTTAGTGAAGCCACCATAGTATCCGAACAATCTGAACATTCTGGCTGCTATGCTACCTTCTTCCTTCCTTCCTCCCTTTCTTCTCTCCTTCTTCCACTCCCTCCCTCTCTCATTCCTATCTTTGATATTTATCAATATTGATTATGTGTAGGCTTTGGACTAACCATTATCAGTAAAATAAACTTGGGTCCCAATCTTTGTTTGTTTCTAGAAATAATATCTTTATCACACGTACTCACAGCACTTAATACAAACAAAATATCAAGACGTTACCTCACAAAATAATATTATTATGCATTGGTGTTTATATTTAATATGCATTTAAAATTATCCATCATTTTGTTTTTATGTAAATGCCATACATATGTGTGTGTGTGTGTGTGTGTGTGTGTGTGTATATATGAAGATAGATGAACTATAATGTAGTTCAAAATATGCTAGTCATTAGTAACTTTCTGTGGGAAAAACTGATGAGAAAATTTAAACAAGGAAGTTCCATCTTGCCCAACTGTGATCTCATCATAGTTGAGGATAGCGTATGAACCACAGATGGTGGGAATGAGGAAGCCACACATGTTTATAGTGACTTCAACTTCACCAAAACAAAGATCTGTGCCTTAGAGCAACTTTTTTGTTACAAAACAAAGTCATACCCAAATACATTACATCTTTCTGCTAAGGGCCTCCAATGCAATGTTTAAAAACATTTAGACCTAGTCATTGGTATAACAGATACTATATTTACCTGGTTAGAAAATACATGCCTTTCAAAATTTTACAAAATTATATTGTTAAATAATAGTTAACAACATAAGTATCACAGTTCATTTACAGTACAAAGCATGTAAACATGAATTATTGCTATTCCTAAAGTGCCCTTGAAATGTACAAGTGCTGAAACCATAGTAATTATGTGATGTTAATCACTTGTAAGACCTGAGATTCAGATGAAGGAGGGACTTGAAAGAAAGGAGGAATTTGTTACCCTTGCAGAGAAACTCTAAAGAAATCCTTGGAAATTATTTTACAAAAAGAAATCCAAATGGTAAAAGAATGAGCTTTTCCATTTTTCCTGCTATACATTTGCCATCCATAATCAGATCTGAATTCAAATAACTGCACAGGAGTGTTTATGAGGGGTAAAGAGGAACTGATTTATGTAAATAATAGATCATGTTTATAAAGGCCATCTGTGTGAGCCCAGAACTAAGGCCAGAAACAGAAGTACCAATTTATACCACAGGAAAATTATTCCTAACTCATAGAAGGAATGTTTGTGGGCAGAGGCATTTTATTTGTGTAAATATAAATAGAATATATGTGTTTCATTCTCAAAATAAACATTGAATTCTAATGTATAAAAATTTCGATACTCCAACACCCTCACAATGTTTCTTTTCAGTCATCTCCAGATCTCCTCTTTTACAGTCATCCACTTGCAAATTTATTGTTAAAAGAGAGAAGGTGATAGATTTTCATTACTCCTTTCTAAGGCATTTTTCCACACACCAAACTTACTAGGTAATGAGTTCTTAAAACATTTAGATACTGCTAAAGAAAAAATGGATTAAGATGCTGTGAAGATATGTATAATTTTGCATGTGTAAAAAAAGCCATTCCCTTCTCTCATGTATACTCAGAGAATATTTCCAGGTGTAACTTTTATGTCTATAAAAGAAGGGCATATATCTCTGATTCCGTAACAGCTTGTGTTGTAGAAGTGCATATAAAGGTACACATATATAAACACACAATTATACACAGTCAAATTATTGCTATTCCTAAAATAGCCTCAGTGGGTATTAAACTTGAACTATCACCCATGAGCTTTTCAATTTGACTATCTGCACAGGACAGCATTTTCTTATTTTTTATTTAATGACAATGAAGGCTAAACCAGCCTAGATTTATGTTTTGTCTTACAAGATGGAAAATGACAATTTTATTCTCATGTATACAAGTTGTAAGTCCAGAAGCATTTGGGGGAACAAGGTGGAATTTATATTATAGTAGCCTGATATTCAGCAAAAAGACAATTTACTGCCAAATAAACTTTTTAAATCCCCCTGAAAAAATCAATGCTGAATTAGCTGAAATATTTACAAACACCCATACCACGTGCATACATTTTTAAACCCTTTTAGAATTCCTGCCTTTCCATTCAAATCTTCGTTCAAACATCGTATTTACGAAGACCTCTGTGGAATTCTCAAGCAGTTAGCGTCCCTATTTTCCTACATAATCTTGAAAATGATGATGACAGCATTTATTATAAGAAAAGTTACATAGTGTCAGTTACTGTCTTAAGCATTTTGCATACGTTAATTGACACAGTCCTCACACCAATGTCCTGAAATGGTTATATTCGGGTTTTTTCAAACCAGTGAGGAAACCCAGGCACAGAGAAGTGAAGTAACTTGTCTAAGGTCATAGAGCTGGCAAGTGGAAGTACTGTTACTCAACTCAAGGCTGTCTGGCTTCAGAGTCCAAACACTGAAACATTGTAACACTGATTCTCTGTTGGTTTTCTGTTTACAAAATTGGAGCAAGAACATGTGTTCACAGTATCGCTTTTTAAATTATGTAAGATAATTCATGTAACGATCTTAGTGCCCTACCCAATGAAGAGCAATACTGAATGTTGTTATTGCTACCAAGTAGTTATCTTTAGTCAGACCTCCATCCTCTGCAACAGTGGGAATTCCTTGGGGATGGGGTCTACATTCATTCATCCCACCAATATGCAATGAGCAACTCCTGCGGGTCAGGTCCTATACCGAGTCCTGCAAGCACTCATCTCTGAATACCCAGCACTAACAGCAGACAAACACAGTTCTACCTCAGAGCCTTGGCACTTACTATGTGCTCCATCTGGAAAGCCCTTTTCTATGTCATTTCAAGGCTTGTTTCCTCACTTTATTCTCTCTCCTCCAATGTTATGTCTTCAAATGAACATGGAATGAACATGGAATGTTCATGGAATGAACACCTTCCATGAACACTTCTGAAAAGCAGTGCTTTTCAGGGCTCTGTATTTCTTACTCTGCTTTAGGTTTTCTACATACACCTATCACTGTCACAACTACTAGAATGTAAGCTCCGTATATAGAGGAATTTCCAGTTCTATAGACAGAATCCAGAATGGTAGGCCACCAAGTTTTCGTCATACTAGTGAAAGAAAGAAGTGGAAGGCAGAAGGGAAGAAGGGAGGGATGGAGAGGGAGAGACAAAGAATGTTGATCAATGACTGTTTTATAAACATGAAAACATTTTCATCCCTTCTTGACCAAAGTTTATTCTTATCATGAATAAACAAAAGCCAGCATTCTTCTACTCCCTTCCCCCTGCAAAAATTCCACAGGGCTCCCCAAGCTTGCCCCTCAGCTTCTATTCAGTTGTCTTCCCTATGAACTTAAGGTTCTTACCATTTAAATTTCAACACCTGTTCTCACTCCCCTTAAGAAAAAATGTATATGACCTCCATGGAGACCAGCTTCCCTTTCTGTTTCTAACAATGCCAAAGAGCTATAATTTAGCAGCATAAGTGGTAGCTGTAATCACTTGTAATTTATCATCCAACTGCACAGACTAATTCATGATTTAAAAAAAGCTCTCCTTATTTGTCAATGATTAAAAATACGCATTTGTGGATTCTTTCTTCAAACATGACACCATTAATTAGCAGGAAATGTGCTGTTGAGCATCTTTTAAATAACAGTAATGAGTTTACACTAACCCTTTCCCTCCTGGGATCAGGATAATCATTTATGTTAGTTTTGATTGGCATTAAATGATTCACATTTTTTTCTCTTTGGAAACATGATAGGATTGCTGTCCCTGCCCTTTTGAAGTTAGACGCCCACCCTGTAACTTGCTTTAGCCAATGAGTTGAGGGTAGAAGTGAAAATGTCACTTAAAAGAACATTTCAAAGAGCAAGTGGTAATCTTTCATTTTCCCTTCAGTGGTGATTTGCAAACACGTGTCAAGAGTGAGTCTTCTGTGGGTTTCTGTGTGACGATATTGGGCAGAGGTCTCCTGCCAACCCACGCGCTCATGTAAAGTGACTGTAAAAACAAAGCTTTGCTCTGTTAGTTCATTGATATTTGACAGTTGTTCTCTGGGCTCGATTGTGGTGGTTCAAACCTGTAATCCCAGCACTTTGGGGTGCCAAGGAGGAGGACTGCTTGAGCCCAGAGGTGGGAAAATCATTTGAGCCCAGGCGGGAGAGGCCTCAATGAGCTGTGATCATGCTACTGCACTCCAGCCTGGGCAAGAGAGCAATACCCCCGTCAAAAAAAAAAAAAAAAAAGAGTTTTTCTTTTTCTGTGGCAATACTTGGTCCATCCTGACTTATTAAGTAGCAAGATAAGATCTGTATCCATACAAAGTAGAGGTAATTCATACTGCTGGCCCTATTTCCTGGTAACCTAACATAGATATTTCAATCACGCTACAGAAATGTCAGGGGACAAATATCATTGAAGGAACAAACTTCACGTGGATAATGAAACCACAGTCTGACACCTTTTCATGTGCTCCATTGACAATCTGAGACTTTTTAAAGAGGCTATTAAGGAATCATACATATGTATGTACATATGTGCACACAGGTGACATATACACAATATCACATATTGTGTATCTCTAAAAGGGCTTTTAGGGGAATCATAAAACTAACATTCCATTCTTCTAATACTAGAAATAACTCTAGGTGCTTTAGGCTCTCTAATAAAGATTTTGAACTCAGTTGTGAAGTTTTTCACTACAATATTACACTTTGGAAAATGTCTAAATATGTTTTTTCTTTTTGTTTAAGTAAGAATGATGAATCTGATTCCAAATGAGAACTATAAACAAGAGGCCATTCTTTTGCCTCTAAATCTTACGGATAAATCTTCAAGATGCTAGAAATATCTCATCAAATAACACATGAGTAAAACAACTTCCCATTCTGTAATATATTCTTTCTGTTTCTTAAAAAATTGCCTCTCTCTTTCTCTCTCACCCCTGCACACACACACACATACACACACACACTTTACAAAACGCAATATTCAGAAGAACAAAAGATTCAGTTTAAGTCTTTTATAAAACAAGTTATGTTATCTTTATGAAAATAATATTTTAAAGTAATATTGCATTACTTTCAGCCTAATTACAACAATGACTTCAACAGGCAGGGTTATTGAATATATTGCAAATTCTTTTAACATCTTACCAGGCAATGAGCAATTCCAAATGAGTGGTCACTCCATGTGAGATTCTTCAGTTATCTTTTGCAAAATCTCACTACTAGAAAGACATGTATAACTACGCATTTTTTATTGAGAGAAAATTATTGCATGATACATTAAAAAGGGTTGGGAAGAGGTTTTCAAACACTATACCACAAAGAAAGTATGATTTAAAAACGTCAGAGCACACTTCCACTGCTCTCAAGCAATTAAGTCCAGGAAAAGTAATAGGTATGAAAAACCACTTCAATTGCCTTCATGTTTAATGAAAACTGTGCCTGAATATGTCCAGAGAGAATATTAACACAATGGGAATTGTTCTCAGGAAACACTTCAGTTCCTTTTGAAAATGTAGAGAAAGAACAAAACAGCACTAGCCCCAAATTTTGCACACTAATTTGTGTTTTGCTTTCATGCCTTTTTTTTTCTGAGACAGAGTCTCACTCTGTCGCCCAGGCTGGAGTGCAGTGGCCGGATCTCAGCTCACTGCAAGCTCCGCCTCCCAGGTTCACGCCATTCTCCTTCCTCAGCCTCCTGCCTAGCTGGAACTACAGGCACCCGCCACCTCGCCCGGCTAGTGTTTTGTATTTTTCAGTAGAGACAGGGTTTCACTGTGTTACCCAGGATGGTCTCAATCTCCTGACCTCATGATCTGCCCATTTCGGCCTCCCAAAGTGCTGGGATTACAGGCTTGAGCCACCGCGCCCGGCCTTCATGCCTTATTAATGTCAACCATCTCTTTGTGACAATTAACTCTTCCTAGTAAAATGGCAAAATGCAGCAAGAATAATATTCCAAAAATAAGATATGAATAAAAAAATTAAACCTATGCTACTTTTTCAAGTACTAAAAATAGTTTTAATTTATTGTCAATCATGTTAGTAACTATTAAAACAAGAAAGAAAATAGGACAATGAACACTGTCTTTGTGTATACAATGTGAAACTACCTTAATGGGCGAACAGTTCTTGCACGTTATATTATTTTACTTTTACCAGGTGGAAACCATAATGCTTCAGTTTAAGTCATGATGTTTTATTCCAAATACTTATCTGTTCACTGGATTCAAGCCTGGACAGTCCCATAAATGCCTGGAGACAGGAATTACAGTGTGGACTGGATGAGGCTGGCAGTTAAGCGATTGGCATGAGGTCAATGAATATCTGTACACCCTCACACCAATAAAGGAATACATTTCTGCACACTTTACAGGAGAAAAGAAAAACATTTCAGACAAAAAACCCAGCCTTTGTCCATTTGCCAATACTAGTCAAAACAACATCTTTCTGCTCCTCTCTTCTACATAAACACAGAAATTTGAAAGTGAATATATCATGGGTGGCTTAAGAAAACCAAATTTTTCCACTGTTGGAGGGGCTTCTAGTTAGTTGATTTTTAAGACTATTTTATAAATCTTCCTGCATCATTGCAACCATATCTAGTAAACTCTACAGTGTTTATAAGTCACAAAATGCTTTCGGGAGAAAAATAAATTGATGGGAACACAAAAGGGAAAATCTGTCATTTAACATCAAAATGAAGATACAATCCCTTCCCAGTTTTCTACATGATAGTCCTATTCCATCCAAGGCAGGTAGTGAGAATATAAAATCCTAGGAGTATTTCCCAACATGTCAAAATACTAACACATGTCAAAGACATCACCAGCAGAACATGTCCAGAATTGTGATGGCAAAAATCCCACTGGCCCAGCTCCAGGACCTTCCCTTATTTTCTTTTCTTTCCTCCTCTGTACTCTGAACCTGATCAATTTCTTTTTGGTACCTTCTCAAATCAAACTCCACTAAGCCTTTTGAATTTTGAAGTCCCCTTCCCATTATTCAAGGAAATAGGTGGCTTCTCTCCCATTTCTGAACTCCCCTAACCCTTTTCATCCTTAATATTGCAGAAAGGAGTCTTCATATCTTGCTAAGAACATGTATTCCAACATACCAGCTGGTAACAATGGGGCTGTGCTTACCTAATCCTCAATCCAGGTCTACTTGGGAAAAATTAGAATATTATGCAGTATGAGTCCCCAGAAACTGAACTTCCTTAGTAGTATCCTGGTTTCTTCCTCAACTTTCCTAAACCATAAAAATTTTACCATATTGCAATTACCAAATATTCTATAGCTGGTATCACATTTTGTGCTAACATTTTGTTCTTATTATTCTTTCATCATCTACACATATAAAAACTCCATATAAACACACTTCACAGTTAGTTTATTTTTCTACCAGTGGAGTTTTAATGGACAAAGACTGTACCTTCTACTTCTTTAGTGGAAGAAACAATACAATACAACTAAATTATTTTTTTACCTATGTAATTGACACTTTGGGCAGAGAGAAAGAAAAGGAAGACCATGTTTTGTTTTAATGGAAGTTAAAATGTATTCAACAAGGATAGAGTCCCTACTGCATCAAAGACATTCAGTTAATAATAACACCATTAATAAGAAATAATCCCTTTAAAAACTTACCTTTGAAGAGAAGCCTCAGATACGATGTCTACACTGTTACTATCATGCAAGGAAGAAATGGTAAATTTATTAGAAGAGATAAATTACTTCTGACTGAGGTTTACGGAGGTGGGAATATAAGACAGCACTGAATATAAACAAGTAGTAAAATTAGAGAGAACCCTACACATTTTCTTTAAGAGTTCCAGAAAGTAGAAAAATGTTATAAAGTTGCCATTGGCTTGCACTTACTTGTAATCTGCCAGGAAAGTAACTCTAAAGGAACGTTTGGATCATCACACGTAGAGGAAATGGGGGCAGTATATTGTGAAAATGGGAAGCTGAACACTTTTTGGAGCTGAATCCTGGTGCCTGAGTGGAGTTGAATGCATTCCAGTAGATCTCTGGAATGGCTATATGAAAACCAACTCCACAAGCCTGAGAGGATTAAAAAAAATAATAGTAAGGCAGACACCAGCGAGGTAACCACAAATGTTATTTGCTGAAGCATGTCTTGAGAGACACTCAGAGCCAGTGCAGGATGGGATGCAGGGGAAGGACTTAGATACTCTCTTCTTTTCATTCAATTCACCCAGGTACAAAATAACAGATTTAGTGGATAAGAGAGGTTCTTTGCAATCATCTTCTCAGGGAAACCAAAATCTTCAACGTAAGGAAGGGTGAAACAGCTAAAAGTTAATCAAGATAATTTCTTTTCCTCTTAAGAAAACTGGTAGCCTGGATATTATAAAGCCTGGAAGCAGATATTAATGATGTGGAACATAATCCCTTCTTCCAGTTATCATGCCCTGGCCAATTCCCAGCCTGATTTGTCGACTTCAGGCTCTCTAGAAATTGAAATCAGAAATTGTTTCACTTACCAAAAAGAGAATATATAATAGTAACTTCTTCATAAAATGTACTAAGAAATAGCCAGTCAAAAATACTACTCAAAAATTGCAAACTACAATTTTAAAAAAACTAACAAAAAGGATTCATTTTCCAATAAGAAAATTGAAATTTCACACATTCCTGACATGTACATATATATATGTGTGTGTGTGTGTATGTGTGTGTGCGTGTATATATATATATAGGCTGAATCTATCATAAAATGGTATACTATCACAACTATCACTTGATATCTGATTCTATTCGTTGTGACAAGTGGTCACCTCCCTGTCCCAATTAGTGAAGTTTTGCCAAAAAGCTACAATTGCAGTTGAGTTTCAGTTTCTGAAAAAACTGCTCTCAATTTAAGTGACAATGATCTGAGTTGAAAAAGTGACACAAGAGTGATTAAGGCAAAGATCAATCAATATCTCTATTTCCCAATTAAAAGTGGGCACAGATGCTAGCTCTATGCTGGCCTCTAGTTTCCACAGTCTTGTACAGCTCAATATGTTTGGCATAAAACTGGTTTTAAGTTCTCATTCTGGCTTAAGAAAACTGAAAAAACTGTTTTTGGCTTCATCTTTGGTAATGGCTTCATTTTTTTTTTTTTTTTTTTTTTTTTTGTATTTTTGGTAGAGACGGGGGTTTCACCATCTTGGCCAGGCTGATCTTGAACTCCTGACTTCGTGATCCACCCACCTTGGCCTCTCAAAGTGCTGGGATTACAGGCATGAACCACCGCACCCGGCCGGTAATGGCTCCATTCTTGACAGGCGAGTAACCCCTCACAGTTTATGAAGTGTTTAAAAACAGAATTACAAAGTATGCGTGTAAGCTACCTTCACCAGAACAAATACAATAAAAGTCAGAAAACAGAATTTTGAGAAACTAAAATTGACTGTTTACCCTGCTGCTTATGTTTGAAACACTTTAAATGTAAATTATGAATGTAATTTCATTACAGGCAGAAAATTTAACCACCCATCAATACATGTTTACCAGTCTCCTACTTGGTGTTGATCCTTCTCACTTAGTATACCCTTACAAGTATACTACAAAATTCTCACTTAGGTGAGAAGGATACAGAAAAATCTAGATTTATAATCTAACAGGTTTTTAAAAATGCAAAAATAAAACCTTATAATTCCCTGTAATACCAGCACTTTGGGAGGCGGAGGCAGGTGGATCACCTGAGGCCAGGAGTTTGAGACCAGCCTGGCTAGCATGGTGAAACCCCCTCTCTATTAAGGATACAAAAATTAGCCAGTGTGGTGGCAGCGCCTCTAGTACCAGCTACTCAGGAGGCTAAGGCAGGAGAATCACTTGAATCCTGGAGGCCAAGGTGGCAGTGAGCAGAGATCACGCCACCACACTCCAGCTAGGGCAACAAGCAAAACTCCATCTCAAGAAATAAACATTTTTTAAAAAGTCCTATTACCCATTACAAAATGTGAAAAGTCATATAAAATGGCAGGGGGCGGGGTGGAAATTGCTAGGAAGCCCAGATGAAAATGAAAATTCCCAGGGTGGGCGCGGTGGTTCAAGTCTGTAATCCCACCACTGTGGGAGGCCGAGGCCGACAGATCACTGGAGGTTCAAGACCCATCTCACAAAAACACAAAAATTAGCCGGGTGTGGTGGCACTGCCTGTGGTCCCAGCTACTCTGGAGGCTGAGGCAGGAGAATCGCTTGAACCTGGGAGGCAGAGGTTGTAGTGAGCCAAGACTGCACCACTGCACTCCAGCCTGGGCAACAGAGCAAGACTCTGTCTCAAAAAAAGAAAGAAAAGAAAAGAAAATGAAAATTCTTCCTTCCAAAACAAAGAAAGGTTTAATAGAGGGGATAACACCTTAGCTATATTTTAAGGATTGTTAGGATTTCAGGTTAAATATGAGAAAGTGTAACGTAAGAAAGGTAACAATATAAGCAAATCCAGCAGCATGGGGAAGTACACACCATGCTCAGAAATGGCAATAGCCTCTTTTGGTTAGAACATTACGTCATACGGTGCATTTGCTAATATTCTTAGCTACAAGTGACAGAAACTCAGCTCCAATCCCTCTAGGCCCCAAAATGATCTATTCAATGCTTGCATGAACTGATAAAATCAAACTGAAAGACAACCACATTCACATCTCACTATGCCTCAAGGACAATGGATACAGTATTAGGAGTTTTGCAACATAATAAAGTTCCCTGGGGTCTGGTGAAAAGCCCCCAAATGAAGCTAGAGAGGCAATTTCTAATCTGGACTCACCTGGCAATTTTTTCAATCCATAATATCCACAGGTTTTTGACCTGTGGGAATAATTATAATACTTGTCTAGTCTACTGGTAGCAGAGTACCAATGAGGCTAGAGAGATTCTCTAATTACAAAAAGATCCTGTTGAAAATGACCTGACAAAAAGCATAGAACAAGTATACTAGAGAATTCAGAAAACATAATCAAGCATCAAAATCCTTTCCTGAAGGATAGGAAAAAAAATGGGAGCACAAGAATGGGTACACACACACACACACACACAGAGAGAGAGAGAGAGAAAGAGAGAGAGAGAGAGCTACTCAAATAATCTAAATAAGCTGTTCCAATGAAAAAAAAAATACCAAAGAGGAGGTCACTTTTCATCTTCCTATCATTTTCAGGAAATACCAAAGAGTAAAAATAAAAGATGCAACAACAGTTTTTCCATGTGCTAAGCCAGCTGCAACTACCTCAGCAGGATACTGTTGTTTAAATAACAACAATAGAATCCAGAAGCCTATCAGAAATAACACAATGCTTTATAAAGAGGGGGAAATGAATTTCATTCATCCTAAATGAAATACATAAGTTTCTAGGTACTAAAGTCAAAACAGATGGAGAAGAAGAAAATAGTTTTTCATATCAAAAAACTTTCCAATAAATCTTTTCTTTCCTGTTTCTTATTTCAGAAAGGCCAAAGGAGAATGAACTACACAGACTGTCACTTATATCACCCTAGGCAAAAATTCATTCGTCCATCCATATGAGAGACTTTAATGAAGAGTTACTATATACCAGGAAAGATGCTGAAGAAAAGAAATAAAAGAAAAAAGAAGTTTTTGTCCCTGAGGAGGAAATAGCAGCAGGAGTAAAATCTACTAACATTCATTTTGTAAATTTAAAGAAAATTACTCACATTATTTCAATTGTCCCTCAGAATAACTCTTTGAAGAAAGTATTGGCTTACAGATTTGAAAACTGAGGCCTAGAGAGCTTAAGAGATTTGTCCAAATGTGTGCAAGTCTCTGTTGGTGGAGCTAGGATTCAAGCCCGGGGCTTTTCACCCAAAGCCTTTCCACAGTGCTGTTTGAGGGTATTATCGGGGAGGTTTTTCTTGGGCATTGCAGCACATCCAGCTGTGCCCTCAGTTGCCTAGAAAATTCCATTTGGTCATTCCATTTCCTCTTGATTTTTAGTCAGAAAATAGTCTGAATGGGTCTCAAATTGTCATAAGTCATCATGGTCCTCATAACACAGCATCGAACTTGTAGAGCAAGAATTTACTCAAGGAGAGATGAAAATACAACAGAAGGAATGCCATGATAGGTATAGTCAACAAAACCCATTAATATGTTTACCTTTCTTCATAATTTTCAGAATGAATGAAAATAACAATATCATTCCTGCCATTAAATTGTCACCAATGTTTGAAAAGGGACAAAACTCAGTGTGTGCATTTTATAACAGAATGTTTAATATGTATATTCTCCAGTGCAACAATTCCACTTTGGGGAAGGCATTAAGAAGTGATCATTTAAGTAGGCTCAAGATCCTTGAGACACTGTTCTCTCTCTTTCTCTCACTCTCGCTCTCGCTCTCGCTCTCGCTTCTCGCTCTCTGTATTCAATTACTCGCCAAGTCTCATGAGTTCTACTTCTAAAATGCCCCTCACATTTATGTCTCACCCCACTGTCACTAGGGAACATCATTGTTTCTCATTTGTCTATTAGCTTTCTTACTGGTCTCTCCAATTCTCATTTTCTGCCTCTAATATTTACTCTATAGAGTCAGCCGGATGTATCTTCAGAAGCCCAGTTCCAACAGAATCAATGTGGTGCTCAAAAAATACTCAATGGCTTTCCATTGCTTTCAAATTAAAAACAAACACCTTATCCTAGCTTTCAAGGCATGACACAATATGGCTCCATCACAACCTTCCACTTCTTGCCCAGACAAAATGGCCTACTTGCAATTCTCAAATGAACCTCAAGTCATCTTGCTTCAAGGATTTCTCATCTTACCCATAATCTATGTGAAGAATTTCTTCTTTTAACCCCCGTACACTACCCTTGTATTTCTTTTAACTCACTCTATATTCTAGTTGAAATTATTTCAAACATATTCCACTGTTACACTATGCATTCATTTAAAAGAGTCTATGTCTTTGTGTGTGTGTGTATCCGTCTAAAGTGGGGTTTCCTTGAGGCAAAGCCTAAGATAGGAATTATTGCAGGAGATTTACTGAAGTAGAGTTCTAAGGAGAAATCTTCAGGGGAGTGAGAAAAGCAGGATAGAATGGTGGAGGATGACAGGCAAAGATAGAGGTCCAAGGGGAGTCTATATTCAGCCTGATCCCATTAGAGCTCTACAGCAGAGACTGCACCTAGACATTTTCTCCCAAGGGTGAGAAAGCTGGGCTGTTATACATTATATCAGTCAGTCATTGACCATGGGCCATCTGTGTAGAGGAGTATAACTTCCCATGCATCTCTAGGCTGGGCACCTCCCATCAGCCACAGATAATGCTTTGAGGAAGAGTGTAGGTATGAATCTTTAACAAGCAACACCCACAACAGCTGGGAGGTGGGTGTACCCACCTAGTAGAGAAGGTCCAGAGAGGGCACCAATAGCAAAAGAACTTTGAAGTACATTAGCATATTCTTACAAATAGAAACTTATTCACTTGCTGTCTGTCAGTTTGGGGTATTATAACAAAGTACTGTAGACTGGGTAGCTTATATACAACAGAAATTTATTTCTCACAGTTGTGGAGGCTGGAAGTCTTGAGATCAGGGTGCCAGCAATGTTGAGGACTCTTCCAGGTTGTTGCAGACCCACAACTTCTGTTGTATCCTCACATGGCAGAAACAGAGCAAGCTGGCTCCCCTGCCTCTTCTTATAAGGTCACTAAATCCATTCACAAGGACTCCACTCCCAGGAAACAATTAGCTCTCAAAGACCCCACCTCTATGCACTATCACATTGGAGATTCGATTTCAGCAGGTGAATTTTGGAGAGACACAGGCATTTATTCCATAGCATTTACTAATGACAGGCTGATAAATGAATAAACACAAATAAAAATACACAGCTTTGATACATTACATTTTCCTGCTTTAATTTTTTTTTTTTTTTTTTTTTTGAGTCGAAGTCTCACTCTTGTCCCCTAGGCTGGAGTGAAACCACACAATCTCGGCTCACTGCAACCTCCGACTCCCAGTTTCAAGCGATTCTCCTGCCTTGGCCCCCTGAGTAGCTGGGATTACAGGCACCTGCCACCATGCCTGGCTAATTTTTGTATTTTTTAGTAGAGACGGGGTTTCACCGTGTTAGCCAGGATGGTCTCGATCTCCTGACCTCGTGATTCACCCGTCTTGGCCTCCCAAAGTGCTGGGATTACAGGCTTGAGCCACCGTGCCCGGCCAGTTTTTGTATTTTTAGTTGAGATGGAGTTTCACCATGTTGGCCAGGCTGGTCTGGAACTCCTGACCTCAGGTGATCCACCCACCTCCGCCTCCCAAAGTGTTGGGATTACAGGAATGAGGTACTGCGCCTGGCCTAAAATATTTTTTATACTCATTAACAAGTCTGAGCCAATATATTTAGTTTTAAATTAATTCATACCAACGGAAAAATTGAACAATTTGTAACTCTTAGAGATTTAAGATAAAGATTAGTGAAAATAGTGATGGAAATTTCTGATGAAAAGTGATCCTTTTCATTCTTAAGGACAGAATGTTCATTAGTGGCCCCATCAAACCACTGATTATGGCAATAAATATTTACAGAAAGAGCCAAATCTTTCCCTAAAACCCTCAAGAGAATCTCTGAGCTGTAGTCAATCATCTTCCAAGTGGAGGCCTTCTGTGGATCAATGATTAATAAAAGAACAAATGATATTTCAGTAGGCAGCATATTAAACCCATCAGTGACATTGCGTTTCTGCTTTCAGTTGCATCATGTTTAAATCAATGTTTGAGATAAAATCAGTATGGTTTCATTTTAAAAGCTCCAATAAGAATGGTTAAAATAAAATGCACATGCTGTTAAAACTCCAAGCATGTAATTTATACTTGCAATAATTCAGCAAGCAGATTTTGGGTGCCAACAATGTATGAATCCTTTCATTCAGAGATAATGGGGGTATATAGATAAATAAGACTTGTTTCCTGTCTTCAACATGGTTACAATTCAGTAAGGGGGACAATAAATGTACTGATAACTGAAAGGAAGAATATTACAATGCATCAAGCCCCTGCTCGAAATCATTTTCTATGTCTCCATCATTTTAGTTGTGAAGTACAAATTCCTTAGCATTCAAAACCCTTCACAATCTGCCTCCTGCCTACTTTTGTATTTATTGATTTACCTATTTTCTTAGCAAACTATTATTGAATATCATGTTTGTGCTAGGCACAGAGATCTTGGTAGACAAGATATACACTAGTTTTGCTGCTGTCATCTTTATGTCTCCCACCTTTTCCTTTCACACATATTAGGCTTCAACCACACATCCCTAACTATTCCCAGAACCAGCTATTGCATTTACAACCACTGTGATTCTGACAAGTGTGTTTCCTCCCACTCGTATGCTTTTTTCCATATTTTTCATCTCATAAATTTTCTGATCCTTCAAGTGTTAGCCCACATGTCACCACTTTGAGCTATGTGTCCTAATACTTACTATTCAGAGGAGGCGATCCATCTTTCCTTTGTATGTCCCTAGTGTTTTGTAGGCTTTTTTTTACCCAACTTATATCGTTAAATAACATGTAGAGAATCCAAGAGGAAACAACTCTCTTACATTAGGATCACTTGAGAAGTGTTCATTTAGAAAAGGACTATCATCCGAATTTGGGGTGGAATATAAGGGAGACACAGGATTTAGCACTGTAACCCAGGATGTGTAACAGCAGAGCTGTCACCAACCCTAGCTCAAAGAGTCAAAGGGAGGGAATGATGATCAAAACCTGAAAGAAGAGAGTTGGCAAAAGAGGCTGCCTTGAGAGGAGCAGTGAAATTCAGTGAAGAAACACAGCCAGGCCCTGAAGAGTCACAGGGAGATGAAACACCCTGACCTCACTTTCAACTTCCTCTTGTCTACTGCTGGGTTGGCCCTGTAGTAGCCTGAATCCCGCTTTCTGACGGCCAGGAAGCCCTTTGGTAGTCCATACAGGCCATTGTGCTGGGCCAGGTAACACAGCTGATAATGGTAGAAAATAGATCTGCAGAGGCAGAGGGAGGAAATCTGCCACGTTCATACATGTCTCCTTTACCAGACTCTGAATTTTTTAGAGTCTGGATCTGAATTCACACATAAACCTGATACCTAGGACAATATCTAGAACACAGCACATGTTTATTAAGTGTATTCTTAATGGATGTTGTATCATAAAAGCAATTAAAGGGATACTAGCATTCAGAAGAACACACGGTTATATTTGACTGAGAGCCATGCATACAGATGCACAGGTACCACTACTTGCTAAGTTATACAGATTGAATATTCTAATTGTTGAACTTACTAATTCAACAAAACTAGACTGATACCTCAACTCCCAAATTTTTCAGATTGATTACATGTGTAGACATTTGGCTAATTGGTTCTATGGCAAATAGTTTAATGTACAATTATTTTGTTTGCAATTTCGCTCCAGAAAAAAGGAATGAGAAGAAAACAATGCTTTAACAATCAGATGTTCGACATCCTTGTTGCACCTCTGATATTTCAGTATCACTTCTTATCAAAGATGAAGCTATAAATTACCTCCTTCTCCCAGGCATAAAATTTCAGCTGCATTTCCAAAAGTGCTAAAAAAAATGATTCTTGATATTTTTGTGGTAATTTGCAAGAGGAAGATCATGGATTGATTAAATCTACAGAAAACTCTAAATCTTAGGGGTTTCAACATCCTTTTCTATCAAACCTTTAAATGAAACGGTAACTGTTAACCTAATTGACAAACTCAGGTCTAACTTTCTACATGGATAGTCTTGTCAAATAGCTAATGTAGGAAATGGCCCAAAGATTGACAGCATAAGAAAAATGAAAGGTCCAATAACCTGTAGACTGGAAAATCAGATGCTGAAGTTTTGAGCTGAGTGTATGTTATAGAGCCTTCCTCCATGAATGCTTTAATGCAATTTTCATAGATACTTTATCAATTGTACATAAAATCACAGCTCTAGAAATACAACACTGTATTCAAGATCTAGAATTCGTCTACTGGTGCTCAGAAAATTTTAAATTAAGTTACACTGGTTTATGGGAAAATTTCTCACAGGTTTTTACATCTGACTGTGAATTTGATTGGATACTTATTCAAATGGAAGATTTTGCCAGAAGTTTTATAGGCTTTACACAATGCAGCCCAAATATCTCTCCTTAGACCACTAGTACTATGATATGACAGATATGTGCAGCTCCTCCTAGCCATACACTCTAGAGGCTACCTCTGCTGCTGGAGTTCTATTATCATGCAGAAAAAAGGAAGGGGAGAATATATGACAAATTCCAGTTGACTCTAAGAAAGCCAAGAAGCTCATATCCATGTAAATAAGATCTAATACCACCATCACCAGTGCCCCAACTATCCTGCCCAAAACTATGACTACTGACTTGCAAACATTTTTTTATTTTTGATGGCCAGGGAATCATATGTTTCATAAACAAAGTAATAAAAGCAAAATAATCAAAATTTGAAATGAGGGTAAGGGTACCAAAGCTCTTTCCTTTGTCCTCTCTTTCACCACAGATTTGAGAGGATTCCTTAAAGTATCTTCGGCTTTATGGAAACACTTTTAAAGTCCAATGTTTGTCTAAAGGATAGTATGGCAACTGGTGATATATTAGGGTGGTGCAAAAGTAATTGCTGTTTCTGCAATTACTTCTAATGGCAGAAACCGCAATTGCTTTTGCACCAGCCTAACAGCATCTCTTAAACCTGCTAAGCTGTTCCTTTGTTACTTATTTTCCTCTGGGAAAAAAAAAAAAAAAAAAAAAGCGCCTTATTTAATTTAATCCTGGCTAAAACTATTCTAGGATGAGATAGCCTTTTAGTGGTTTGTCTTGAGTGTATACAGTGAGTATATTGCTACATATGTGTACCTCAGTCCTGTAGAATTTCTGGATTCACTGTATCCTTTCAATAAACACAATGTCCGCCAGGCACAGTGGCTTACGCCTGTAATCACAGCACTTTGGGAGGCCAAAGTGAGCAGATCACCTGAGGTTAGGAGTTTTTGAGACCAGCCTGGCCAACTTGGTGAAACCCCGCCTCTGCTAAAAATACAAAAATTATCCGGGCGTGGTGTCAGGCACCTGTAGTCCCAACTACTCAGGAGACTGAGGCAGAACAATCGCCTGAACACAGGAGATAGAGGTTGCAGTGAGCCGAGATCGTGTCATAGCACTCCAGCCTGGGCAACAGAGTGGAGACTCCATCTCAAAAAAAACAAATAAATGATAATAATAATAATGATAACAATCATAATAAATAAAATATAAACAGGATGTCTCAAAACACACCAACAGATATTTTATTTCCTTTTTGAAACTTTCCTTTTTTGCTTTCTTGAAATCTGTCTATGTCTTAATTTTCAATTACAGCTATTCATTCAACAGTTGTTAATAATTTTTTTTTTATTATACTTTAAGTTCTAGGGTACATGTGCACAATGTGCAGGTTTGTTACATAAGTATACATGCGCCATGTTGGTGTGCTGTGCCCATTAACTCGTCATTTACATTAGGTATATCTCTTGATGGTATCCCTCCCCCCTACCCCCTCCCAACAATAGGCCCC
>NW_012114899.1:1756113-1768304 GCF_000951035.1 Colobus angolensis palliatus | reverse complement strand
GATGGGGTTGTTTGTTTTTTTCTTGTAAATTTGTTTATGTATGTTCTAAGCAATTAACATGCATAAAAGTTGGTACAATTTTTATTAGGGTCTTTTCTTTATTATCTGTCACTGACAAAAGTTTCTAGTGTTGTCCTGCTAATTTCACTCTTCCTATACGTGCTGTGATTATTTTTGTGCAATTTTGCATAACATGGTGATAATAAGAAATGTGTATGTTGTTTTATAGCAGAACTGAATGTATATGTGCATATTAATTTTAAAAGTACATAAAATAAATTTAACAAATATAAGCCTTCAAACACATACAATTCTTCCCTCTCCTCCACACATACATACACACATATACTAGTTTTCAACATAGTTGATACAACTAACTCCCATTTGGGATACAGAAAAGTTTTAAACTCCTGCAAAGGCAATAATGCTAAACACCATCCTTATCCTACTAAAGACCGATCTATAGCCTCTCCTTCCTACCATCCCTCCTACTCCTTTCTACTTCTTGACCATAATTATAGCAAGGATCCTCCCTTCTCTTTCCCTTCCCTTCAATCATCAAGTATACACTAGAACTTAGAATTTACAAGATTGAAGTATGTTTTCAGTTGAAATCCTGCTGCAGCTCAAGTGGAAAATGTGCTCTACCCAACCCAGACTTAAACATAAAGTCATTCACAAATACTGTCTCTCTCTATAAAATTGGAATCTAATCTCAAGTTCATATCACAGTGTCTGGCATGCCATAAGTACTTAATAGATATTAGTTGAAATTTAGTATAAAAGAATAATCACTTTGATTGCTATCATCACATTTATCTTCTTCAAGTAAAATAAGACTTATGACAATTTTCTAAGAGACATAAAATAAATTATATATCCGAACAACCATATTCTTAAGTCTTTAAGAAATGGAGAGCTAAGATATCATCTGTTTTCCTTAAGTTAACATTGAAGTCAGTATTAAAACAATCTTATCTGAGCCCTAACTTATCGTTCAGAGAACTCTATGCCTCCTAAGTAGAACTTATTGACTAATAAAAGAAAATAAAATACATGTCTCATCCTTATTTTTGAAGAGTGTAAACAATGAAAGCTGAAAATAACCAACCTTGTTTCTGAAGTTGTCAGAATGTGACACTTGTTACTATAGGAATGGAGACAGTAATTATTCATCTTTTATTTGTTTGACTATTTTAAACAGCAGAAGAATTAAAAAATTGAAAACTGACGTTTGAACTGAATTAAGGAGGTAATTCAAATGCCAGTAACACTAACCTGCCTCAGGGATGAATGGGTCCAATTCAAAGATACTTAATTATACCACAAAGATAACTAAAATAAGCATAAACTGATGAATAAGATGTCTTCATCAGTGGCTAATCAGCCTAAGAATCAAATGTGGATTTATTTGAACTGAACTTATGGTTTTTTAAACATATTTTATTGTTAAAAAACAATAAGTTTTTTAAACAACATCTTGTTTCTCAAATAAGTTTCCATCAATTTCTAATACATCACTGAAGGCTATGGGTTTCCTGCATGGGCAAACATGTATGGCATTGGTTTTAGCACAAGGCTACGGTTTGAAAGTGTCCCTCCAAAGTTCATGTGTTAGAAATTTAATCCCAATGCAACAGTGACAAGAGGCGAGACTTTTAAGAGGTTAGTAGGCCATGAAGACTCTGCCCTCACGAATGGACTAATACCATTATCTGGAGAGTGGTTTCATTATCACCAGAGTGGGGTCTTTATATAAGAACTTGTGGTTCTCGCTTTCTCTCTCCCATCCTTTCTTTGCTCTTCCACCATGAGATGATGCAACAAGAAGGCCCTTGCAAGATGCTGGGCCCTTGGTCTTTGACTTCCCAGCCTCCAGAACTGTGAGTCAATAAATTTATGTTTATTATAAATTACCAAGTCTGTAGTAATCTGTTATAGCATCACAAAACAAGCTAAGACACACATACACTGTGAAACTACTAAAATATGGCAATCTGAACACAAATTTTTTCATTCAGTGTAACCTAGATAGAGACAAAATGCTCCAGGACTGTTGAAACTCATTTCTACCTAAAAAGCAAGTCATGGGTAAAATAAAAGATTACAAGTTTTACAATATTCAACAGAGGACAATTACTCCCAGAAAATTTGGACACAGAAACGTCATTATGAGAACACATAGACACAGGTAGCAGAATATCACACACCGGGGCCTGTCGGGGGGTGGGAGGCTAGGGGAGGGATAGTATTAGAAGGAATACCTACGGTCGATGACAGGTTGATGGGTGCAGCAAACTACCATGGCACGTGTATAGCTATGTAACAAACCTGCTCATTCAGCATGTGTACCCCAGGACTTAAAGTATAATTAAAAAAAAAAAAAAAACTAAAAAATAGTTGAACCTTGACACTAAATATTAATCTTTTACTGTGTGCCAAAATGCACCATAATCTCACATACTACCAAAGGGGTGAAATATAAGAAAAGGTGAAAATATACTTAAGAAATATGAAAAAAAATCAAAATTAATGAATTTGAATTAATAGAAAGGTCGTAATTTAAAACTATTAAAGAGAAAACATTCTGCTTTCATTCTAAACAATTTACAAAAACAGTGGTCCTGACCTGCCCCAGCAAAGTCTTGTAGTGAAGTTTTAGAGTGTTGCTTTCCTAAGAAATGTCATCACATCTGGTCTGTCTTAGGATTATAGGCACAAAAGTGCAGGTTTGCTGGCTGGAATTAGGGGCTGAGCAAGGTTGTGGGTGGATGGATCAAACAGAATAAAGTTACTACATATTTTGAGAACATTAACCTTTTTCTCATTGGCTTATGATCTCTGATGACCAGCAACAGAGAAGTTGGATCCAGCGATAAGAATCAATAGTTGGAGGTTTGGTTTTGAAAGTTAGTCTTTTTCTCCCAAAGTAAAATAACTAATTTACTCCTAATTTATAAACATTTAATTTATAAACAAACATTTCATACAGGAGCTCCCTTTCACAACTCCTGACACTTAGGTGTCCAAAAGATATTGGCACTGATGGTGCAGACAATCTATGGTTTTGACAGATAGCATGATAAAATGCAAATAATGTAATTCCATTAATTTCTAATATAAAATCTGTGGCAGTGGTTCTTAACATTGTCATATATATAATAATAATGCACCTTGTGATACAATGCTTATTAAAAAGGTCAAGATCCCCTGACCCTACTCTTGACTTGGAATCAGTGTATATAGGCTGGGACACAGAAATCTGCATATTTAACAGTACCTCCAGGTGATTTTGATGTAGATGGTTTCTGAGGCACACTGATAAAAACTACTCTATGCTCGAGCTATATTCAAGTACCTTCATTCCCCAAATTGTCATACTCTCTTAGTCTTCATGACTTCCTTCTTTGCACTGTCATTCAACTAATAATTACTGAGCATTAGTCAATGTCAACTCCCATTCATCTTTCAAAGCTAATTTAACTATGAGTTTCCCTAGTAAAGATTTCATGATCTCAGACAGCTAAATTAGATGTCCTTTTACTAACTGATAACCCGACCTTAGCTTTATTCTAATATTTAAACAGGTATATTAAAATGATTAGTGTACTTCTCTGTTTTCCTCCACTAAACTACAAACCTGGTAGAGACCAGATTTTTCCAACAAGTGCTCAATAAATAAACAAGACAGAATGGGTGAATGAGTGAATGAATGAATGACTTGAAAGGTAGAATTCCAGATATGAATGGCCATTCTATGTGATGTTACTAGACTTCCTCTCTACAAATCCTCCTGCCTCTAAGTGGTCCCTTTGTCCAAGACCACAATTTTTTACTTCTCTTTATCATGTTGACTGATAATCCATTAATTTAGAAGTTCATTTGGTTTAATAAACATTTCCTTTTTAAGATGAAAATCTCTTTACCGGGTAAAATACTCACAATTTTTTTCTTTTATTGCAATAAAAATGTTTTAATCAGATTATTTTCCTCTTCAGGCTCAGCTTCCTAACTCCCCAGTAACATTTCTAATCTTTTGGTAGGGCATTAAATAAGTCTGAAGAATATTTTAGAATGGAATTTTAAATAAAAGTCTAGACTACATTTTTTTCTGTTGAGATTTCTTATTCCAAAATAGTCACATATATGAATCACAACTTTTTGTGTAAAGAGTTTTAGAATTTCAAAGTTTAATAGAGTCCCATCTCAACCCATTCTATTTTACAGATAAGAAAAATGAAATGCAGAGAGGCTAAGAAAGCTTCCAAAGTTCAGGTGGTCTTCCCTGTTTCATTAAATATTATGAATTTTATTTCAAAATGGCAAACAAAGCTGATGATTTGGAAATGCATGCTTTATTTCCTGATAGAAACAATTCTACCCTATATAACTTGTATAGAAATATTGGACATCTCTATGTGGATTTCTTTTTTTAAATGAAGTACAATGGCTTGAGGGATAGTATTTAAATCTAGAATTAGGAGGATATGGGAAGTTTTTCAGCATATGTGCATGGCCCTGGTCCACAGGCATCATCAATCAGGTGAAGAAATTCTTGTAATTAACATCTGCACTACAGATTCAGTGGAATTTTAATAACCTCAAAATCACTGACCTAAGGAGGGCCCTCTTCAGTATGACCCACAGAATAATCCTTTATTTACTGTTCATTTTATGTTAAAGTAGATCCAAAGTTCTAGTAGGAAGGCTGGAAAAACTATGTCTAGGGGATGTAATGGACCTTCCCCAACTCGTCAAATAAGCAAATTTATCTCTAAGATTGGGTTAAGGCACTGTAGTCTTACTTTTGGTTCTAGTAGTGGCTCTGATACTTACGTAGATTGGTCAAGTTACTGAATACCTCTAAGCCTCAGTTTGATGGTCTATAAAATGAGGATAATGGTCATCCATCCAGGTTTGGTATGAGGAGTAAATGAGATAAGGCATTAAAAAGCATTTAGCACAGTATCTGGCCACTAATAAGTCTCAATAAATTATCATAATAATAATCATCATCATCATCATATTACTTTGACAGAAAACAAAATGGATGGAAATAAGGGATAAAATTAAGTTTAACTTCACCTAATTATATTTTGAATGCTTACTATGAGCTAGACACTGCTCCAATTATTTACATACATTTATTCTTCACCACAAGCCTATAAGGTAAGCACTATTTCACTTTTCTTACATATGGAGAAACTGAGGCTTAGAAGTTAAATAATTTACCCACAGTTATGCAGGTGGTGAGTAGAAAAAAGCAGATTCAAATAAAAGCAATCTTATCTCCACTATGCTAAACTATTTCTCAGAGAACAATTACTCAATGTGGTTCTGGTTCTCAGGAAACCACACTGAGTATTATTTTCTGAGAAATTTCTTAATTTCTCAAGAGTTATATTTAGTTTGAGGATTAATATTTTCTGTTAATAATCTGGATGGTCAGAGATTCAATGAGTTCAAACTGATAAACAAATCTTAGGAGGACTATATCAAGGTATAACAGTTTAGTCTAGTATTTTTCAGCCCCTGCTGTACTGTATTAGCCAAAGCATTCTAGTGAACTAGGGAAAGACCGAAGGTACAGGAACCCAGTGTAATCACCTGAGCATAATAATTATAACAACCACATGTTATTGTTCATCCATAACATGTCTGGCTCCATAGTAGAGACATTACAACCTTTATTTCATTTCTTCTTCCCACATTTACATAATGACAACATGGGAAGGATTTGTACCTTTATTTTACAAAGAAAAAGTGGAGGTTCAAAACATCTAAATAACATGCTCCGCACTTCACTGCCGATCAGTGGCAAAACTCATATTCAAACCCAGCTCTGTGATTCCACAGAATAATAATATAAAACTCAACCACTGTCCTATATGTAAATATGAATCAAGATCAAAATCAGAAGAACAAAGGAAGGACAGCACAAAGAAAGAGAACTCCTAGGTCTTCCCAGATTTGTCCAGCATTTCAGGCAAAAGAACAACCTAGAGCATCTGGTTCTCTAGGTCTTCTTTTAGCCTATCTTCCTGTCTTCCACTATACCATGTCTCTCACTGGCCCTGCCGAGTTGTTTATTCACATTTAATCCATACTTTGTTTGCATTCTCACTCCCATTAGTACCCATCTACCTTGCTAATATCTTTCTTGCACCAGTTTCTCAGCAGCCATTTATGATTGTCTAGATTTTTATCATAATACTGCTCCATTCATTTGCTCAGTTTGCTCAATTATAGACCTCAGTGCAATCATTTTCATAATCCATCATCTGTAGGCTAGCTTTGGGTATTTAGTATTACATTCTATGTTTACAATGTTGTTATATATGAACTCAAGTGTTTAGTCACACATATAACCACTCACACACATAACCAACTGCTTTGACTCCACATTTCTAAGGTTCATGTATAGTAGGTTACCGGACAAAGAGTTGGAAGATCTGAGTTAAAATCCAGACTCTGCCTATTATTTCCGTAGCCTTAGGTAAGGCACTCTACAACTATAATCTTCAGTTTTCTCCCTGCATAATGGGCACAGCAGGCCACCCGTACAGAGTCATTTGGATGACATGAGGTAATAAATAAATACAAAACATATAGCATAGTGTTCAACACCTAAGCTCTAAATGCATATCCATTTATTGTTTATATAGTCTCGTTCTCTTTTTAATTACAATTATACATTCATAATATTTTACTTTAATTCCAGATTTATTAGTGACTATGTAGAAACGATATCTGATTCAGGCCATGTCCTCAAATGGGGTCATGTGTTTAATAGGTATTCAATAAATGTTTGTTGAATGAATAAACAAACAACTGGGACACAGGAGTTTATTACGCAACTTCTGCATTTTGTGTTTATAAATATGGGTTTGAGAGCCTTAATATTAAAAACAAAATATGGGTGAGCCCCATGGGCAACAAGAAACAAGTTTCATCCTCCACCACCTTATTCACTGGTAGGAATTTGGTAGTACCATAAAGCAAAATGGCTAAAATATCCACAAGTCTGCCTGCAAACCTTACTGTTTCTTTAATTAGGTTCCCTGTGTCTTTCTTACCCATATACCTACTTTGTTCCAAGTAAGAACATATGTTTTTGTTTGACTTATAGAAGTCAGAAATTCAAAACTTTCAAAAGCAAGAAGTTATTTTGACTAAGGAAATCTTTTTTAAAACCTGGAAATTCAGTTTGCTATGAGTACCATAAAGAATATACGGGCCTGGCAAAGATGAGTATCCTCTTCTCCCAAAGAGAGTTTTTTTTTTTTTTTTTTTTTTACTGGATCTTGGCACACTCCTCAAAGAAGAGCTTAAGATGCCAAATGTCCCTTTCCTAAAGGGCCTCATCACCTCATGATAGCACTGTTACTCTGAGACCCTCAATAGATTATGACTGTCTTAATGGGACAGGTCCAGGGTAATACTTTCCAGTGATATCTTAGTGCGGCCAACCCTCTCCCACAAAAGGGAACTAAATCAATAAAGCTAAACTGCAGACATTCTGCTTCCTTCATAAATGATTTGGCATCCTATTGAATTTTCTTTTTGCTGTTTTTCATTTCAGTTCTTTTGGAGATTCTGAGCCTTGAATTTGCCTGATTTTGACCCAGGTCTTTGCCCTTGGAATGGGGTAACGATGTTCCATTGCCTTGAGTTTTCTTTGGGATTAGACACAAACTTATCCTCTGAGGTCTTTTTATTTCTGTACACTTAGTTAGGATACCCACCACAGTCACCCTCTAGAATGTCAGCCGTACCCCACCAGGAACACCAGGCTCCCACAAATTTCAAGTACATCTTGTCATTTTAAAATGTGATTGTGTCTTGAGTTGTTTTCTGAAGGATCTTCTTGCCATGGTTTTATTCATCAATTTGTTGCAATTATATCTTGAAAACATAAAAAGCTGACACATGGGAAATATATTTGATATATCTTATATATCACATAAGATAGACATTGAAAAGCTACTTTGGTTAGTTTTATTAATGTAAAAGAGACTCTGAAATAAAGTAGTCTGTAATTGTGGTATATAGTTGTTTGTCAAGATGAAAAAAGTACATGAAAAGCCTTATGTATTTCTAAAGTTACTCACGTGTGATATTCTCCTTAGAATCTGTGTCATCAAAAAAAAGCCCATGTCCAGCTGAGGTTAGTTATAACTAAAAGATCCTTTATAAAGACAAGACTGAGGGCAGCCAATTGACAATAAACACAGCTGGCTTAGTCATCCCTTCATTTCCTTGTCAGTGTTTATCGTATAGTGCCACAAAATGGCATTAAGTGTTTACAGCCTCAGACTAAATCAACTAGGAAAATTCTATACTCCTAATTTCCCATTCACATTGTACTAAACTTAGGAGCAACAGAGGACAGAAACATGAAAGCGTTGTGCCAATAAGAACCATGAAACAAATGAAAGCTTAATTACATAATTTTCTTCCCTATCAGCAGAGTAACTTTTGTCTCATAGGTCAAATGTATTCAAGAAATCAAAACAAGCAAGATCTAACAAGCTTTGGGTAGTTTTAACCATCCTAGTGGTACTTAAGCACGTAAAAAGAAATAATCTTTTCATAAAAGAGTAGAGAATTCCTATTGTTCATTCTAAACTTTATATCAACTATGATATTTAGACATTGTAACCTTATGTTCTGAGAAACAGCAAATGTCTATAAAGCCGTAATATGACATTCACAAAATCTATAATTTATTAGAAGAATGATGGGCCACATTTTAGACCCATCACCAAGGCACGAAAATAAATTATTCTAATTTCTACCTAAATAATTTGAATTTGGTTTGCCCAATTTATTCACTTAACAGCCAAACACTCAGAAACAAACTCAAGAATTTGGGTGGTAAGAGAAGCAAATACATGGTAAAATCTGAATGTCTGAGAGAAACCAGCACAAGGAGAAAAGGTCAACTTTTAAATAACTCCAGTCTATTTATACAACTTCTTAAGATTTTAACATTGTCATTTTGTACTAAAATTATATTTTCTTGCAGGTATCCTGTTCTCAAGAAATAGCCAAGTTTTTCAAATTAAATGGGACTTACTTCATTGCCCTTATTTAGAGGTAGAACCAATTTTAAAAGTTCCTTTTACACATTTTCCAGAAAAGATCCAGATGGGAGCTTCCCTTGCTAAAACTTTAACAGTGAATTTCATATATTTGGATTTTTTAAATACAGAATCAAATTCTATATGATTTGATTCATACCAACCCAAGATTATCAAGATTTCTAGCAATAATTTCAAGGCAATTCTGATTAAATCATTAGAACAATATTAAGTAGTTTGGACTTCTCATATAAAAGTTTTAATTAAATTAAAATTTCCACTTCCTCTTTCTGGAAAGCATCCAAAAGGAAGCAAAACAAATAAAGACTACACACACACACACACACACACACACACACACACACACACACATACACATACATACACACACCACAGGGCCTTGCAAAATTCATTTTTAACAGAAGTAGGAAACAATCTTCAGACTTTAAAATTTGTGTAAAGACTGAGATCAGGAAAGAGTGACAAAAGATGAAGTAAAAAGCATAGAAACTGCAATGGCAAGTGTGCCTAGCACCACAAGATCTCAGAAGGTGAAAATTCTCTCTGAAAGTGAAGGACACACTCTAAAATGCAGACATACAGCTAATTAATGGAACAGAAAATAATACAGTTGGCTGTAGAAGTGGTGGAGATGTACATGCACACACAAAGTCACACAGAGAAGGCACATTTGTAGAAGTACTCTCTCTTCATGGTATAGAACTACAAAGTCTGGAAACATAACCTGGTGTCTTCTCCTTCCTACTCCACCCTTTCAACTCCCCATCCCCATTCCTGGCTCACCCTGAGACACTGTTTGCCCAAAGCAGAAATCCAAGACTTCAGAAATGAAGTGGTAAGAAAAAAGGAGATGATGAAATGTGATCTAGTAGAATTCAGGAAAGAATTATTAAAATAAAACAAAGCCTTGCAAGAAATGAAGAAAAAAATGGAAGGAATCAAAGAGAACATAGAAGTTAAATAAAAATGGAATGTAACAAGGGAAAGAATCCAAAACACCATGAAATGTGTTGGAAAACACACCAAGAGAAATAGATTAAATGAGAAAAATATAAAAATAAATAAAATTTATAAAAGAATTGTGAAGAATAAGAGAGAAAATGACAAATATAAAAGGAAAAGAATATCCTGTGTATGTATAATTTATTTATTCCTGGAAGACAACCAGAAAATTACAAGTAGGTAAAAATATAATTCAAAGGAAAAAATGTAGAATAAGAAAAATAAGTCCTTGCTAAGATACAAAAATATTTATTCAGGTACTCAACCAAAACATACATATGGAAGTTAACAAAATTGACTACAAAGAAATAAAAAATGACACCAGATCATGTTCTATAACAGTTTTTTTTAAAAATCACTTTTCATTAAGATATTAAAATGCATACACTCTTTGATGAAATAATTGTTTATGAATTTTATCCTAAGGAAATGACTTAAAATGTGTATGATGATGTAAGTATAAGAAGTACTCACTGCAGAGTAGTTTGTAATCGTGAATGAGAAAGAAGGATACATACAAAAAAGAAATAACTCAAATACCAAATGTCCAACAGTATTGGATAACTTAAATGCTATTATATTTACACTACAGAATACTATGCAATCATTAAAACTATGTTGTAAAATAGTATTTAAAGGCTTAGATGTTCATAATATATTTGAACATCATGAACTGCATAATTACACTTTAAAAAAAGTATATACAAATATTCGTATATACAAACAGGAGAAGACTCAAAGGTTACAAACCAAAACAGTGACTTGCTACATGGAATTTTAAAAGATTTTAAGTTTATCTTTTTGGTAACATATATTCTAAAATAAACACCTTTTATAATTTAAAAAGTTTTAGAATTAGAAAACATCAAAATTAAGTAAACTTCAATTCATATGGATTTGAAAACAGTAATGTGGAACCTATTTCAACTTGGTGTTATTTTATAAATAGAATGGCATTGTGTACGAAAAGTCAAGGTACAAAATAAAAATCTGGTCTAAATTAAAAATAATTATAACTTATCGCAGACTTAATATTCACCATAGATTCTTATAAATATTTCTTTTTTATTATCTTATTTACATCACAACATGCCGTTGAAGTTTATATTTTTATTGTCCCATTTTATGGATGATAAAAGAGAGGTTAAATAACTTTTTCAGATCCAAGATTTCACCCTGTGAAATATCTGCAAGTTTAGCTAATCTGTAATGTTACCCATAATGATAAAATAAGCTAAATATTGATCAAATCTCCACTTGATGATGTCAGGTATCACCATTCTCAAAACGAATTTTAGAGGAGAGTGGCTGCCCCGTAAAGTTAATAACCTGGGCCCGGAGCAAGATGGCCGAATAGGGGCAGCTCCAGCCTCCAGCTCCCAGCACCAGCGACACAGAGGATGGGTGATTTCTGCATTTTCAACTGAGGTACTGGGTTCATCTCACTGGGAAGTGCCGGGCAATCAGTGCTGGTCAGCTGGTGCAGCCTGACCAGTGAGAGCTGAAGCAGGGTGAGGCATCGCCTCACTTGCGAAGCGCAAGGGGGAAGGGAATCCCTTTTCCTAGCCAGGGGAACTGAGACAAACAACACCTGGATATTCAGGTAACTCCCACCCTAATACTGCGCGTTACCAAGAGTCTTAGGAAACGGCACATCAGGAGATTATATCCCACACCTGGACGGGAGGGTCCCATGCCCACGGAGCCTCCCTCGTTGCTAGCACAGCAGTCAGAGACCTAACTGCAAGGCAGCAGCGAGGCTGGGGGACGGGTGCCCTCCATTCCTGAGGTTTAAGTAGGTAAACAAAGTCACCTGGAAGCTCGAACTGGGTGGAGCCCACCGCAGCTCAAGGGGGCCTGCCTGTGTCTGCAGACTCCATCTCTGGGGACAGGGCATAGCTAAACAAAAAGCAGCAGAAACCTCGGCAGAGGTAAATGCCCCTGTCTGACAGCTTTGAAGAGAGCATTGGATCTCCCAGCATGGAGGCTGAGATCTGAGAATGGACAGACTGCCTGCTCAAGTGGGTCCCTGACCCCTGAGTAGCCTAACTGGGAGACATTCTCCACTAGGTGCAGACTGACACC
>NW_012114899.1:1690509-1750742 GCF_000951035.1 Colobus angolensis palliatus | reverse complement strand
TGGAAAACAGTATGGCGATTCCTCAAGGATCTAGAACTAGAAATACCATATGACCCAGCCATCCCATTACTGGGTATCTACCCAAAGGATTATAAATCATGCTGCTATAAAGAAACATGCACACGTATGTTTATTGTGGCACTATTCACAATAGCAAAGACTTGGTATCAACCCAAATGTCCATCAGTGACAGATTGGATTAAGAAAATGTAGCACATATACACCATGGAATACTATGCAGCCATAAAAAAGGATAAGTTTGTGTCCTTTGTAGGGACATGGATGCAGCTGGAAACCATCATTCTCAGCAAACTATCGCAAGAACAGAAAACTAAACACCTCATGTTCTCACTCGTGGTTGGGGAATTGAACAATGAGATCACTTGGACTCGGGAAGGGGAACATCACACACCGGGGTCTATCATGGGGAAGCGGGAGAGGGGAGGGATGGCATTGGGAGTTATACCTGATGTAAATGACGAGTTGATGGGTGCTGATGAGTTGATGGGTGCAGCACACCAACATGACACATGTATACATATGTAACAAACCTGCACGTTCTGCACATGTACCCTAGAAATTAAAGTATAATAAAAAAATAAAAAGAAGTTAATAACCTGAATGCTTAAGGAAAGGGGCTGGTGGTCTCTTGACACTGAGAGATCAATTGGTCTCTCATATACCTGCCGTCACTAGGTTTCTCCCAGGGGATATAACTACCAGAGCTCCATTTCTGTGCCTGAAAAGTGGTGAAGGTCAGCCTCTTGACCTGGGCGAGGTAAACAACAAACAGCTTTCCTTTCCTGCTGACGTTAAAAAAGATAGGTCGAACAGTTGCACAAATTAAAATTAAGAAGTCTATAGCATTAGCTAAGGGATATTGCCTAATTAGATTAGATATGAAATAGTAAAATCAAAACAAAAATATAACCTGCTGATAAAAATCATATTTTTGGATCTAGCTAATCATCCTAAAATGAAAAAAAAAAAAAACTTCATTAGTTTCACCACAGTCATTAACTACTAAATGACATGAAAGGCAACTACAACTTATATAAATAACTTCCTAGATGTTCATTTTCTTCTAAATTACCATGGCTACTGCAGAATTAAGATAAATAGCCTTTAGCAATGTTTGGAAACAAAATATGGTGATGCTCATTGATGTATAAATTTACAAAATATTTTACTTGGCTAACGGAACAAAAATCAACAATATTCAGGTTAAAATTTCTAAAATTTGGTAAGAACAAATTGTTAAATAATAGCAGTGAAGATGTAGCATTCTCCACGAACATTGGTCCATCAAAAAGCAAACGAAAAAAGCTTCGTTATGGAAAAAGGCTAGAGATGAATCGACTTTTTTCTTATGAATGTTAAATAAAAATGGAATGTAATAAGAGAGAGAATCCAAAACACCATGAAATGTACTTGTTTTCTGTTACCACTGATCTTTGGAAGATGTCATAAGAGTTAGATATCAGAGAGGAGACTGAGGTAAATGTTGTTCATCCTTGTGCTATAAGACATGGCTGAGACAAAAATAAATGTTAGTACAGGAATAACAAAGAAATTTAACTTGAGAGCCAATACCAATCCATTGGTCATGCCTGTCTAGAGTGATGGGTGGAAAAGATAATGAGGTTGAAACTGGCTCAGTGAAGATTGCTAAGATTGATTGGCTGATTGGCTATGTCTGCCCAAGGAAAGGGATAAGCAAGGACTGATATCCGTGCCACAGATTTGCCCACCTCTGGGCTAACAACTAGGCAGACAAGGAAAACACTGCTAGAATCAGCATCAGAACAGTAAAGAAACACTAAATATGTTTTAAGAGTAAGAATATGTATGTATTTATACATAAGAAAAAGATGTTCAGATTAATATACAGATATATAAATACAGGCAAGTAGGAAAAACGCAATGGAAATGCAATGGAATATCAATGTCCCTGGTTTATCTCGATATGTTGAAGCTTCATAACCTTGATCTTGGGTAAGTAGATTTACCTCTCTTAATTGAAATTTACTCATTTACAAAATGCAAAAATAATACAACATATCCCACAGGGTTCTCAGAGGACCAAATGTGACCATGTGCAATAAATGGTAGCTATTGTAATATGCAGAAATGGTGCTAGATGTTCAAAACTCTTGCCTAGCATCAAGAAGAATGCTTAAGGTGAGCTCCATGGAGACTTAATGCATGAGATCCAGGGTACTAGCTAATTAGCAAGGCTTGGAGCTGTAAAGTATAATATAGAACAGCTTATGTCAGGGGAAAGCAAAATGATTCACTTCACTCAGTAATGAATCCCTTTTTGCACTGTTTATCTATGCTTTCCCACAATCCTGCACGAACTGCATATTTCACTAGAGCCCGCAGGGTTAGGCGGCATTGTCATTACACACAAAGCAGGACAATTGTTATTTTGGTTGTGCTATTATTTTATTTCTTGATAATAACTTTAATATTTCTACCAAAACCCCCCTTTCCATCTAGCAACACTTTAAGGAAGTAAAAAGACCAGAAAAACTATTAATAGTCTTTTTTCCTTACCAGATTGTGTCTTATAACATAGTTTACAGATGTCATTCTTTTTAATCAACATGAAACATGTCCAAAATCAATAGAATTATTGTGATTCTACTTTTTTTCCTACTTAAATTGAGCCTAGGTTCAACCCTTTCATCCCAGGACTGCCCATTCCCAGGAGGAAGGATAAAACAAAGCTAAAAGAAAAGTACTTATGCCTAAGTATGAATTCAACAATTCTTGAAGGCTGTTAGAATCCAAACTGAGTGACTAAAGTTGGACTCTAAAGTTGCTGAGCATGCTGACATCAGACCTCATAGACTCAAGACCTGAGAGCCTTGCTGAATCTTGCATGCAAATCTGCCACTTGAGACTTTTGTTAAAATCCTGTTAAGACCCATTACCTGTCTAGATCTATATTACCTATCATATCCCACTGGAGACCCACACACATGCACTCCTAGGCAAGCTGGGTCTTATTACCCACTCTAACCCCCGTGACATGCTATCAGTTATAAATATGAGCAGTAGTAAGCCCCAGACCGGGATGACAGGGTTTGCATCCATGTATTTGGTCACAAACAGACCTGGCTGAAATGTCATGCAAAGACCCATTGCTAAAGGAATGTGGCTACACTAAAATGGATACTACCATAGCTGCCCTGGGACACAGAAACCTTCTGGCCTTTGGAATTGTTGATACAGAATCTCTAAAACCAACTAAATCCATTCTCAGGCATAATATCTTTGTCTTAATAAAGCTAAAACAAGCATAACATATCAAGAAAGAACTCTGGGTTTAGAATGAAACAATTCCATAGCAGATTTCTCATTCTTCATTCCAAAGTCTTCAATACCACACACACAAAAAAACTCAAAATACCATCAACTTGAAAAAGAGAAGCACTTTTGTGTAGTCAGCTCAAAGAACTGGTGTTACATACCAGAGGTATGTTATATTCCTTTGGTTGTTTATCCAATTAAAAAATTCTTTTAAAAAAAATGACAACTGTGCATACAGTCATGGGAAATTGGAGCCTCATGATAAAGGTGGATTGGGATTACAAAACACTTCCCGAAAAGTATTGTTCCAACTATGCACTCTGCAACATCTGAAGTAGTTTTTCAGCAAAAAAATATATATATATATAAAATGTTGATTAATTGTTAGACTGACAAAACTGTTGCAATCCAGCTTTCACAGATGCAAAATACCTCCAGGAGACAATATCATAGAGAGATGAAGAACAAGCTCCATGGTCATGCCAAACTGTGTTGAATTCTCCTTTAATAGATTGCAGTAGAAGACAACTTGATCTTCAATTTCCTCACTTGTAACATGAATAGAATAGAACCTATCTCTTTTAGGGATGCTGTGAGGGTAAAATGAGATAATACATGCCATGAACACACTAAGAACATGCTATGACATGCTAAGAACAGTGTCTGGCACATGGTGAGCATCATTAAATGTAGTCCTAGTTATATGTTCTAAGAACAGCTTTTTGCTCCTTACCTAAAATAAGAAAAACTGCCAGGAAAACATTACAATTAAAAAAACATTCTGTATAATAATTTTGGTCAGCTTTATTTGCAAAGTGCTCTTTCAGGAAATGGAAACAGAAGATTTTGTTGTTGTTTTTTGCAATGGGTTGGGATGAGATTGTATTTGTCCCAGAATCCTTTCTTCTCATCAGTGCAGTCTGTACGATGCTCCCTGATCCAAGGTGTAACAGTAATAAATGCTATCATTGATAAGAATTATATTTTATTTTTCATTTTTTATTATATTTTTATTTTTTCTTATACTTTAAGTTCTAGGGTACATGTGCACAACGTGCAGGTTTGTTACATATGTATACTTGTGCCATGTTGGTGTGCTGCACCCATCAACTCATCAGCACCCATCAACTCGTCATTTACATCAGGTATAACTCCCAATGCCATCCCTCCTCCTCTCCCCCTCCCCATAATAGGCCCCAGTGTGTGATGTTCCCCTCCCCATGTCCAAGTGATCTCATTGTTCAATTCCCACCTATGAGTGAGAACATGCAGTGCTTGGTTTTCTGTTCTTGCGATAGTTTGCTGGGAATGATGGTTTCCAGCTGCATCCATGTCCCTACAAAGGACACGAACTCATCCATTTTTATGGCTGCATAGTACTCCATGGTGTATATTTGCCACATTTTCTTAACCAGTCTGTCACTGATGGACATTTGGGTTGATACCAAGTCTTTGTTATTGTGAATAGTGCTGCAATAAACATAAGTGTGCATGTGTCTTTATAGCAGCATGATTTATAATCCTTTGGGTATATACCCAGTAATGGGATGGCTGGGTCATATGGTATTTCTAGTTCTAGGTCCTTGAGAAATCACCACACTGTTTTCCACAATGGTTGAAACAGTATACAATCCCACCAATAGTGTAAAAGTGTTCCTATTTCTCCACATCCTCTCCAGCACCTGTTGTTTCCTGACTTTTTAATGATTGCCATTCTAACTGGTGTGAGATGGTATCTCATTGTGGTTTTGATTTGTATTTCTCTGATGGCCAGTGATGACGAGCATTTTTTCATGTGCCTGTTGGCTGTATGCATGTCTTCTTTTGAGAAATGTCCATTCATATATCCTTTGCCCACTTTTTGATGGGGTTGTTTGTTTTTTTCCTTGTAAATGTGTTTGGGTTCTTTGTAGGTTCTGGATATTAGCCCTTTGTCAGATGAGTAGATTGCAAAAATTTTCTCCTATTCTATAGGTTGCCTGTTCACTCTGATGGTAGTTTCTTTTGCTGTGCAGAAGCTCTTTAGTTTAATTAGATCCCATTTGTCAATTTGGGCTTTTGTTGCTGTTGCTTTTGGTGTTTTAGACATGAAGTCCTTGCCCACGCCTATGTCCTGAATGGTATTACCTAGGTTTTCTTCTAGGGTTTTTATGGTTTTAGGTCTAACATTTAAGTCTCTAATCCATCTTGAATTAATTTTCGCATAAGGAGTTCCAATCAATAGAAAAAGAGAGAATTCTCCCTAACTCATTTTATGAGGCCAACATCATCCTGATACCAAAGACTGGCAGAGATACAACAAAAAAGAGAATTTTAGACCAATATTGCTGATGAACATCAATGCAAATATCCTCAATAAAATACTGGCAAACCAAATCCAGCAGCACATCAAAAAGCTTATCCACCATGATGAAGTGGGCTTCATCCCTGGGATGCAAGGCTGGTTCAACAGACACAAATCAATAAACGTAATCCAGCATATAAACAGAACCAAAGACAAAAACCACATGATTATCTCAGTAGATGCAGAAAAGGCCTTTGATAAAATTCAACAGCCCTTCATGATAAAAACTCTCAATAAATTTGGTATTGATGGAATGTATCTCAAAATAATAAGAGCTATTTATCACAAACCCACAGCCAATATCATACTGAATGGGTAAAAACTAGAAGCATTCCCTTTGAAAACTGGCACAACACAGAGATGCCCTCTCTCACCACTCCTATTCAACATAGTGTTGGAAGTTCTGGCTAGGGCAATCAGGCAAGAGAAAGAAATTAAGGTATTCAGTTAGGGAAAGAAGAAGTCAAATTGTCCCTGTTTGCAGATGACATGATTGTATATTTAGAAAACCCAATCATCTAAGCCCAAAATCTCCTTAAGCTGAAAAGCAACTTCAGCAAAGTCTCAGGATACAAAATCAATGTGCAAAAATCACAAGCATTCTTATACACCAGTAACAAACAAACCGAGAGCCAAATCATGAATGAACTTCCATTCACAATTGCTTCAAAGAGAATAAAATACCTAGGAATCTAACTTACAAGGGATGTAAAAGACCACTTCAAGGAAAACTACAAACCACTGCTCAGTGAAATAAAAGAAGACATAAACAAATGGAAGAACATTCCATGTTCATGGATAGGAAGAATCAATATCATGAAAATGGCCATACTGCCCAAGGTAATGTATAGATTCAATACCATCCCCATTAAGCTACCAATGAGTTTCTTCACAGAATTGGAAAAAACTGCTTTAAAGTTCATATGGAACCAAAAAAGACCCTGCATTGCCAAGACAATCCTAAGCCAAAAGAACTGGAGGCATCACGCTACCTGACCTCAAACTGTACCACAAGCCTACAGTAACCAAAACAGCATGGTACTGGTACCAAAACAGAGATATAGACCAATGGAACAGAACAAAACCCTCAGAAATAATACCACACATCTACAGCCATCTGATCTTTGACAAACCTGAGAAAAACAAGAAATGGGGAAAGGATTCCCTATTTAATAAATGGTGCCGGGAAAATTGACTAGCCATAAGTAGAAAGCTGAAACTGGATCATTTCCTTACTCCTTATAAAAATTATATTTTAAATAAGATTAAGATGTCAAAATATTTAAATGAATCTTTTTAGAGAAAATAATAAAATAAATGCATCAAAGAGATCAGAGCTCTAGAGAGTTCATTTTTACTACTTTTTGAGTACTTACAGAAATTAAGAACTCATAAAATAATCTGCCTTACATTGTAAGAAATAGACAAACTAAAACTTCTCCCCTAGTCTCTCCATTTAAATACAGGAAAGAGCTATTTGCAGCAAGACTAGAAGTTTGTCTAGGAGCACTGTTGCTACCAGAAAGAAACCTAACGAGAGATGTCATGTATTTCTGCAGCAGCCATTTGTATGCAGACCTACTTACTCTAAAATCATGCAAGCTCATCTTAATAGGGGTCTAGCTTCACGAGCAGACAGGGTGAAATTCACACATTTGGCTTAGATCACTGTTTACAAATGAAACACAGCTAGTCATTACGTTTAATTAGATTGCAATTATATGACAGAATATCATACTTACATTTTCATAGATGTTAAATGGGTATCTTTCTCTGCCAAATAAGATTTATGTCTTCTACACCAGCTGTCTTTAGTTCAAAGATGGAGATCTTTGGAATGTTGGTATGTGGGAAAGTATGTTAAAAGGGAGGGAAGCAGACAGCAAAAGCAAACTAAGTCTACTTAACTACTTTTGCCTTTAGGCCACCGCTGAGGTTAGAAGTAAAAAAGAATCAGACAATAGGCACAGGTGACATAACCAACCAAGCTGACCTTACATGTACAGAGAATAAGTCTCCATAGGGTGATCTGAAGAGTGCTGACAGATTTCACCCCTCTCATAAACGTCCCCTCGGAGAGAGAGTCGTGAGTGGTGTTGAAAATACCTGCAGTATTTGCCCCTGTGCGTTATATCTGAAGGTTCTCACTCAAAAGCCATGGAGCAGAGGGGAGACTATAACACATTAAGACCTTATCAATTATTATGGTCTCATTTGAATTAGATCAAAAGAACAGATATGTGGCGGGCTCACAGAGGTCAGAGGAATGAAACAAAATAATAAAAAACAGACATTTATGGAAGGTTTTCTTTATATGCAACGTCCTTAAAAACTTTATATAGGGGATTTTGTAGTAGGGACTATTAGTACAAAGTAGGGACTATGATTATTTTCATTTTGCAGATAAGGAAACAGCTTCCCGGAGGAGCTAAGTAATCTACTTGAGATCACACAGCTAGTACAAGCATTTGAACTTTTGACTGCCCCCCTTAAGAGAATGACTTCTCCACTGCTATCATTTGATTAAGGGAAACCTAGACCACCTTTGGTTAACAGGTGTCTGAGGGACTGGAGCCCTGAAAGGTAAGGGTTATTTGTCCATAATCTGTAACTCCAGATTAAGAAGGAGGACTCAAGAAGAATGACCAATCTATTATCACATGATTCGCGTGCTGAATAAAGTCAAAAGCTTTCAGCCTTCCAGTGGTTCTGTGGGTTTCAGGCTACTAACGCTTTCCAACTGTCATATTCTATTTTGTCAGAAAGCACAAGAAGATATGAATTAATCAGTTAGATAACCACTTTAAACAAATATGTACGGATAAGGCCAATAATTAGCTATCACCTATCAACCATATTATCCTATAACCTTCTCTAAATCATCATTTTTAGCTTCATTTAAGTTTTATCTGTGGCTACTATTCTATATACTCCATTTTAAAAACTTTTTAAGAAAGCAAAACATTGGATGCAGGATATGTCTTCTTGACTAGTCTTGAAATAGATGCTGGATAAAGCTAGTGCATGTTCTACAGAGTCCAAAGAATTTACTTTTTGACATATTTCTTGATAATAGTAGCCTCTTAGTATTTACAGCTGAGTTCTGAGCACCAATTTACATATTCATAACCCCTGGTTGACTGAAATTTGACATCATTAAGCACAAGTCATCAATATCTCATGAATCTGTAGTGAAAGTTTCTCTGGGTGTTTTATGGAAGTAACAAAATACATTTGCTCATACATAATAAAAACTACATTTCAACAATATAAAAATGTAGAGCATCAGTAGTTTTCATTTTACTCCATTAAGCTCTCTTATTCAGTCTAGTGTACTAATATTATGCATACAAATGTTATATTGGTTAGTAGAAGGTCAGTGTATTTGGAAGATATGTTTAAGGGTTTTTTTAATCTATAGTTACATCATAAACAATTTCATTACATCATATATGTTATCTTGTCATTTTTTTCAATTATCTTATTCTAGCAAATTTGTATTTTACAAAGACTAAGATATATGAGATATGCCTCAGGCCAACTTCCACCACAGCATAATCATGTTGAAAAATAGGAGAAAGGATTTGGGATATTTACATTTAATACTAATTTTATTTTTTGAGACAGGGTCTCACTCTGTCTTCCAGGCTGGAGCGCAGTGGCATAATCAAAGTTTACTGCAGCCTTGACCTCCTGAGCTCAGGTAATCCTCCCACATCAGCCACCAGAGTAGCTGGGACTACAAGTGCACACCACCATGCCTGGCTAATTTTTTGTATATTTTGTAGACACAGGGTTTTGCCACGTTCTCCAGGCTGGTCTAAGTCCTGAGCTCAGGTGACCTGCCTGCCTTGGCCTCCCAAAGTGCTGGGATTGCAGGCGTGAGCCACCGAGCCCAGCCCAATATTTTTTAAATGTATGCATTATGTGGAGGCTATTATAGATTTGTAGTCAATTGCATTGTTCCTCATTTAAAACTATTTCTTAGAGCTTACTCATAAGACTTATAATATATATGCATGATAATGTACATATTTAAACAAGGTTAATATGTGGTTTTTAATATGTAAATCTATTTTTAATCACTCAATATATCTACATAGAAACACTTCTCACTCCTGTCAACTGTGAATGTGTAGCAGACAGACATTTGAGGGTTGCTTTTTCACAATAACTGTCTTCCCTTGCCATTTCATTTTATGTGAATCCAAATGATACTATATCTCAATGATGATACAAGCAAATGATTTTAAACGTGTTTTAAAGTAATGTAGCAATGTTAGCTTATGAAAACATTTTTCACTATTCTTACACAGTAAACTTTTGATGGTTGTAGGCACTATGGTTATAGTATATATGTGTGTGTGTGTATATATATATAACATATATTAGGAATTAATATCAGTCAGAATTTCTAAAAATAATTAAATATAAATGTAATCATATTGATACTAATCATATTAGTTAGGTTAAATTTAATACATTAATCCTAAATTAATTATAGTATAAATATATATGCATAACATATACGTCAGGAATTGTCAGTCTTAGGATTTCTATAACAAAAATTAAATATATTATATATGATATTCCATTTCCATAGAGTTGGAATAATAATTCACAATTATTTGGTTGCACATGTTAACATCTACTTCATTCAACCATTGATTCAGCAAACATTAGTGGTGGTTATTAATGTCAAGTTTTCTGCTAGTTCCAGGAAATACAAAAAGAGGATATGATGTGGTCATTGAAAGGCTTGAAGTCTTTAGGGTAGAGTAACTAGCAGCCACTGTTTACTACCCTTAGTCAAATAAGAAATAAGTAAAGTTTGTTAATAGAAAAAAGCAATTAAATTGAAATATTTACATTTGTAGTTAGTAGTGTCTTCCAAAGAGTTACTTGAATCTTACACAAGGTTTTATTACAACTTAATTTCACTTTAAATTCATCCATTTTGCTCAGTGATTCAAACCACCACATTTCCATTCTATATGTATTGCAGACTTTATATCAAATGGTATGATTGTGAAGGAACGTAATCTGAGAATTTCTAGAAGAAATGCCACTGTAATCCAGTTAGGAAATAGTTCAACACATTAATCATGGACAAAGTGCTCCAGCCCATCTGGCATCCTCAGTTATTCTTAGAAGGCTAGGAAGAAAAACTAGAGGATATTATACTAAATTCAGGTTTGCTCAAAATACTGACTTAACCGAACTCTAAAATATTCAGATTTCTGTTTTCTTTTATGTCTTCACTCTTTTAAAAATGACTTATTTGATGACACATTTACCACAAACTTTTGCTCCCAGTGGAACATTTATATATACTTTATTGTCATATTGATAACATCTTATAGACTTATCTGGAGAACACAAAGACTTAGGATTGGATAAAATTTGATAGTATGTAGTACATTTAGTGTCACATTGGTCTACTGCTGACTTTCCATCTCCATCATACTCCAAGTGTTAGAGCTTGGCATATGCAGGTTCTGTGTCTGAGGTGCTCTTCTCTTAGTTTGTCACCTGGCCAAATGACACCTGTCATTGTAGATCAGCATCCCTGTCACTGTTTTAGAAAAATTTCCCCTGACACTGAAGCTAACTCAAGAATCTTTCTATTAACTTCCTTATTAACTTTACATCTTTGCACTTTTCACAATTTTTGACTGTCATGTTTAACTATTGCTTTGATATCTGTTATATTTAATCATCACACCAGCTCCACACGGTACTAAGTACATTTATTATCCACATTTAACAGGTGAGTAAACTGGCTCTTTGTTCCTACATGTTAAGCACCTAGCATGCTGTCTGGCTCATATTTATATATGCTAAATGTCTGTAGAATAAATTGACTGAATCAGCTATCTCTTAGAGTTGAAATTTGACCATCTGGACCTGATGGGCAAAATGCATCAGAGAGAACAGGATTTGAATCCTGCCTGCCTATATGATGCTGATACACAGAGAAATATACATCCTCTGAACCTCTATTTTTCATTAATGAAATGAGTCTAACATCGATTTCATGGAGTTGTTAGGACTTAATGAGATAATGTAATCAAAATAACCTAACTTTAATACTTTGAAATCAAATTTTCAATCATAGTGTGTATTCATATATCTTGATTCTAGCCCTGATATTTTAAGAGCACCTCTCACCTCTCCAAATGATAGCCTTTCAAATTAAAATATCTTGCCCTTTTTCCTTACAGTTAATTGTCCCATGCTTCTTAAACTGTACTTCTATTTATTGATATATTACTTCATTTAGTAAATATTTCCTGGGTACTTACTATATGAAAGATGCAATTACTCATAAATCCTGTCCTCATAGAGCACACAACTAAATAAAGAGCTATGCAATTAACCATTCAGAATCAGGATCAGACACAAGACTTGTCAAAGCACAGATTGCTGGGCATCATTGCTAGAATTTCTCATTCCGTAGGTCTAGGGTGAGCCCCGATAATTTTCCTTTCTACCAGATACTGTTGCTGCTGGTCCAGAAATCACATTTTGAGAACCAGTCAACTAGAGTATAATGATATATTTGCCCAAGAAGATGTGAGAGACTTGGGAAGGAAGAAATTACTTTTAAAAATATATCTCAGGAATTTTATGGAGGAAATGGTGTTGGCTCTGGCCTTGAAAGATGGGAAAGGATTTGAATGAGGTTTTATGTTTTTATCTTCTGGATGGAAATGATCATATTGTAATCAATTTGACAACAGATAATTTGATAATCCTATAATTGAAAATAAATTGAAGATAAAGTTTAAAATTATGTTTGATAGAAATAAATGGTAAACATATATCAAAAGTGGCAGCTTTCACATATGAAAAAACTCATGCTACAGGTTTATTGGTAGGAACTAATGTGTGTGTATGTGTGTGTATATATATATATGTGTTTGTGTGTATATATACTTACACACAGAATGGAGGAAATCAATTAAAGAACATTTGAATTTATAGCTAATATTGCATGAATTAGAAGAGTTAATGAAATAATGTACATTACAATACCTGACTCTGGTCTAAGGAACACATACTGACTACAGCTTAGTAATTTAGCTATTACACTGTTAGTATGTGTGTTTTTTTAATTCTAGAAATTTCCTGCTTTGTAAAATACATATTTTCTCTGCAAAATTATTGATAAGTTAATAGAAAACTAGCTGGTTGTAGGTTAAACTGAGTGGGAATCCACGAATCCTTTTACATTGTCTTTCACTGAAAGACAAAAATTACTCACAATGTACAAATAAAAAGGTTGCACATGTATAACAGAGCATGCTACTGTCAGGACTGGCTGAACCTTAACACACTTGAGGTGTTATTCTCAAGTAGGGCAAATGCAGGTTCTGAGTCAGTTGCAACTTCAAAGGTGAGACTCGAAGGAAAATCTGAAATTTCACAGTTGAACAGAATTGACATCAAAAATATAATCAATAAACTGTCTGATGGAAAATACAGTTAATGGATCATAAAATGTAACATGCAAATTCACATACCAATTCTGCCATTGTCAATATGATTAAGCAGTTCTTATGACCATACCCAGGGGTGCACCACAACGGACTCAAACACATTAGCAACTCTGCATTTTCAGGCATCATGTTGGTAGTTTGAAATTGGCCATGATGGGAATATTCACACCATAAAAACTTGCAAAAACTAAAAATCAAAACTTGTTTCTTCCTTTTTTTTTTTTTTTTTTTGCGAAGCCGATTGTCAACCATTCACCTTATTCAATTTTAAGTTCTCACTTCTTGAGACTGATATAATGAAAAATTTGATTACATAGACATTGTAAGGAAATGAGAATAAAATTAAATATTTGGATTTACTATGCTAAAAAGAATTTAGTATATATTTAAAAAACGTTTACAATGTTACAAATGAATTCTAAATATTTCACATTCATGATCACAAGCACCTTTGGAGGAAGGCATTATTTAATAATTATTTAACAGAGAATGAAACGTAAGTTCATAATGGTTAAATAACCAAGGCTTATTCTTTTCTTAATTGAAAAAATATATATTCTTATAGCGCCCAACATGATGTTTTATTATATGTGAACATTTTGGTATAACTAAACCAAGTTAATTAACATCATCATTACCTCACATACTTACATTTTTGTGGTGAAAACATTTAAGATCTATTTTTGACTAGTAAGATTAATTGCCTCCTTAAGTCAAAAATATACTTGAGGGATACTTCTTTCTCCCTCATTCTTGGGAACAAAGATAATTGAACAGAAATGGATAACCAGTTCTCTATTTTTTAACAATAAAAATAATTTAATTTAAAAATAGAGTTTTAGGTTGTATTAGTTTAAGCATAAGGAAAAACACTCTCAATAGTAAAAGGTTTTATGAAACGCAGTTCTCTCAAACATTTTACGACATACAGCCTAATTTTAAAATACAAACCTCAAGAAAAATTTTATTATTTTTTGAGCTCCATTTAAATCTAGTAATTTTCTGATATGGATGGGTATTTTTAGCAAGAAATACATTTGGTATGAGGAATTGAAGGAATACACTTGTCATGCATGATAAAAATTTATTAAGTTTCATTTTAGTTACAGGCAAGCCATTGTAAGGCATCGAAAGCTAAACATTTCTATTCAAATTTTTTTCCAATTTTCTTTTATTTCCTTAGGATGAAGTTTAGTTCAATAAACTATCTCTTGAGCATAATGGCATATGCTTCAACACTGATGACAGTTTTACATATAGTTTTGTGAATCTCCTATCTTTAAAAAGCTGAGAATTTACACAACACACACACACACATACACACATACACACACACACACACACAGCCCAACTCTAATGATCTTAATTGAAAATTTGCATGGTCCAAGTATATTATGTTAGGTCAAACAAATAATTTTTTAAAGTCTGGCTTATTATACTTCAACAGAAGTTTTAGAAACCTTAAAAAACTAAATGTGTGAGTTTTTAAAATTAAATGAATAAAAATTTCATATAGAGGGAAAAGAGGTAGATAATATCCAAAATAAGTCAGATGTTTAATAACATCCTGGTTAAATGTTTTCAAAAGCTGTATCGTTTATTATAATTATAAAAAGATAATTCTAGATGTGAAAACAAATAAAGTTTTGTGTATGTGATATGTCTTTGCACATGAGCAGGTGTATTCCCTAAAGTAAACTGCAAATCAACTGTGAAGTTTCAGTGTCAAGAAGTATATTTGGCATTCAAGCAAGATTCAAATACTAATTTTTTGTTAAGTGAATAAAACACCATCCATGTGCCAGTTCAGGGCTAGGCATTGGGGAACACCAACAAGGTTTCTACCCACATGGAACTTAGAGTACATTAGACTAAAAATGTTCCTTAATATCCATGTCTTCATTTAATTCTTTGTACTAGTAAATTCAGAATGTATATCTGATTCATAGACCTAGGCTTGAAGATGTGCACATAAATTCAAGCATTCCCATTGAAGGTGTTTGGAAAATAGTGTGCAGTTTTCCACACATATGATGACCTAACAAAATATGCACATGTAGATAGATAGATAGATAGATAGATAGATAGATAGATAGATAGATAGACAGATATAAATAGAGAGAGAGATAATTGATCTTAAAAAAAGGACGGGGCCAATTTTCAAAATGGTATATTATTAAAAAGTAGGCACTTTCCTTTCATATTAATAGCCCAAATCCAAGCTTTCCAAAAGATTCATAACATGTTCTGTGTGTCAACTCTCAGGTGTCTTATTAAAAAATACTTTATTGTCTTAACAATTTTTCTTATTAAATTTTATCTTCAAAATAGTCTTTATTCCAAGATATAATTCTTAAATGTTATTTAGTTGATGCCCCTTTTGTTTAAAAATTTTAAACCCAAATACAGTTTCTCTAACTTTTAAGCTAAGTAGTACTAAGAAGACAGCAGCAGCATTCAGCTTAAACAGTGTTAGGTGAGATTTTGAGAGTTAGGCAATTTAGAATTGGTGATGCAATTTTATTATATGGAAGTGACTCTATTTCATCACTGAATATGATTTCTGGAATTGTTATTTGGAAGCAAATGTGTGAGGAAAATACTCCTTGAAAAACATAAATAATTGCTCAAAATGACTTCTTCATCCTCAATAATAAATAAATTTAAGACATTGACTTAAAGGTAATTGAAATACTACACTTTTTCTTCATTAGTAATGAAGATACATTAAAATATAGCCTAAAATATAAAAAAGGAGTTACATAATTAATTCAGAAGTACACAGGAGGAAACACACTATCAAGTATAAAACAATTTCTGTTCCATAAAATTAATTTATTATTAAGAAAACCAACATATACTGAACATGTGCTATGTGCTGGAACAGTGGGCTTAGAGAGAACAGATTAGTTCTTGACCTTAAGTTGCTTAAGAAGGTGAAACAAATATGGCAAAAATGTCCCCTAGAATCCATTCTGTCCTTCATTTCAATAAAGAAATCCCCACAAATTTTTTACTGGACAAATTGCTGCCTTTGTCGAGGTTACTTTTTCTAGCCTTTCCACAACTAAGTACTAGACAGGAGGATGAAGGCAGGTGAAGTGTGCAACTTAGAGCATGAAGCTATCTGCCCTGTCATTTCTCTTTCTTCCCTTCCCATAGGAGAGAATATCAACAAGGTAATGATCCAGCTTCAACCACGTAGAAAAGGACAACAGCTAGGTGACGCCAGAGCAAACAAGATGAAATCAACCTGGGTGCCTGAATGACTACAAGGGTTAGAGCTGCTCCACCAGCCTCCTCCACTCACTTCTAGGGTATTGCACAACAGAAAAAGAAACCTAAATCTTATTTGAATCATTATATTTTGAGAGCTCTTTGTTACCACAATTTAGCCAATCCCTGACACAATAAATAAGCACACAATTATTACTGTACCCTAGTTATTCCCTGAGAGTCTTGCTTGTCAATTAGTCTTCTCAATTTCTGTAAAAGGCCACTCCATTATTCCAATTGTTTAGGCCAAAAACTTGGGAGTCATCTTTCACTCCTCACTGTATCTCACATACCATTTCCAGTCCAATCCATTAGCAAATACTATTGGCAGAGCTTTCAAAACAGTTCCAAAATTTGACCATTTCTTACCACCTCCATTTTTTTGGATAATGACCTTAGTCCAAGTCATCATTATCTGCCTCTTTGACTATTTAATAGCTTTCTAGCTGATATGTGTGCTTGGTACCAGAGTTTATTCTCCATCGCTGGAAGAAAGATCCTTATTAGCCACAACTTAGAGCATGGTGCTCTTTTGCTCAAATCCACCTGTGGATTCCCATCTTGATTTTTTTTAAAAAATAATAAAACTTCTTAGAATGGGCTACAACGCCATCAGACCTCAGTTATTTAATTGGTTTTGTTACCCAACTTCCCCATCCCCACCCCTGCAATGACTCACCCCACTTATGCCACACTGGTTTCCATACTGCTTGTTGCACATGCCAATCATAATCCTGACTCAGAGATTTGCACATTTATTCCCTCTGCATAAAATGCTCTTCTCCCCAGATATCAATACTACCTATTGTCACCTCATTCATGTCTCTGCTCAATGCTCAACTTACAGAAGCCTTCTCTGAGCACCTTACATAACAATCCCTTCCCCATCCCGCATGTCACATTATCCCCTTGCCATGCTTTGGTTTTCATAGCTATTATTACCTACTGGTTATGTGTGTGTGTGTGTGTGTGTGTGTGTATACCCACACATTTGTAAAAATAAATTGTGAGCTATCAATTGAGTGTTACAAAATTTAGCTATCTGGTCCCAATTCTCTTGCAGAGAAATGACCACAAGCCTAAAAACCATAAATAAATCATGGGAGTTTATTCCTTGTATTATATCAACACACTACAAATATTTGTATATTTTTTAAGTTATGTATTTTCCTCATTAAAATATAAGCACCATGTTAACAGAAACTTTGTATTCTGTCTGGAATGATTTTTATGCAAAATAAGAGTTTCATGAATTAATAAATTGGAGAAACGAAATGAACAAAACCCAATCTGACCAATGCGCTTATAGAGTGGAACACAGAGGATGTCAGGAACTTCAGAGACAACAGTCTAGCCCAGTCAGAAAGTGTCAAAGCAGGCTTCTTAGAAGAGTCAACTTCTACATCAACTCTGAAGAGCAGTAGTGCTTCAGGGCATGTATGCCAGGGAGAGGAAAATGTACAAGTCACACAGACAAGGGAACATTCAAGGAAATTGAGCCAGAGCTATGAAGTGGTGAGTGCAGAATCTAGTAGGAAAGCAGGGCAGATCAATGGGTAACAGCCACTCTCACGTGCCAGACACAGGACTTGATGCTTGACATATATTAAGTGACAAATGAGGAAGGAATGACTAAAAAGGTTAGATAATTTCCTCAAGATTACGTAGCTGGTTATATGGCAGAATCAGAATTCAAGTTCATGTCTGCCAAGTTCCAAAACCTAGCTCTCTTCATTTCACTATAGTCTTCCACCCTAAGGCATCTGAAATCTCACCATGGGAAGGCATTGGAAAACATTGAGCAGGAGGGTGGACATGAACACATTTGTGCTTTTAAAAGATTTTGCTCATGGTCATGTAGAGAATGTAGAAAGTCATGTAAAACTAGAGACAAGAAGACCTATAAAAATTGTTGGGAAAATTCGGGCAAGAAGCTATGAAGTCCTCAATTAAAGCAGTAGCACACAGGGACACATGATTTTGATAGCCTGATAGACTGAATAGGATTTGTGCAATAGATTTTTGAAATAATTCGTGGGTTTCTAGTGTAGGCAAATGTTAGGAAGAAAAAGAGGTGTCATCCACAAAGTTGGGGAATAAAGTAGGTAATGTACAGAGTGTTTTCAAACATTTCAATCTGGTCACATAGCCACTTAATGCATGGATATGGAATAAACTCCTAGGATTTATGCTTTTTAGCCTTGTGGTCATTTCTCTACAAGAAAATTGAACTATATGGCTAACGTTTATAACATAAAACACACAGAGACAAGAGGCAGAAAGCTAGTTCAGAAGTCTAGTTATGTCAGGAAAAGTCTATACTTTGTAAGAACAGGAAACAGCATGTACTGTTGCAGAAAATACCGAACTATATAATTTGCATAAAAAACAAACCCTAAAATTAATTACTCATAACAATATAACGCCGCATGTGTTGGAATAAGCCTTTTATCTTCCAATGTTGCTTACCTCATAAGAGCTGTATTTTTAAGAGAAGAAACAAGAAAATTGTTTTTCCAAAAAAAAGACGTTAAAAACAGCATTTTAAAAAAATTTAACTTATCTCAAGAAAATGCTAATGGTGCTGAAATATCAAAAACAAGCAAAGGTACTAGCAAATGAAAAAGCTCTTTGCAAAATGCATCACAAGAGAAATATGTAGACGTTTCAAACATTTACTTAGCAAGAGAACTTTAAAAGAGACATCCAATCGGTAGCTCACAATGTAGGTTTACATATACACTGGGAGTACTACACTGGGACCACGTATACAATAATGTATTATCTTGTTTAATTTGAAAACATCATGGTATTAGAGAAGCTGTTGTACTGAGACTTTAAAAGATGAAATGTTATATCTTCTAAGACTATTTTAAGTGAAAAATAAGCACAGTATAAAATCATTTCCTCTCTACAAAATCCTAGTTGAATTCAAACAATATCTGTTTTCCTTTATTCCTTTAGAACTGTAAGTCTAACTACAAAAAAAAATTTCAATGTTCTGCGACACTAACTCAGAATAAGCATTGGGGAATCCAATTCAGTTTCCAAATCTTGAACATCGGAAAGTATACAAACAGAACCCATAAAATGTATCAAGGATACCTTTCATACTGTGAAATGGAATGGAGTTAACACAATAATAAGCACTTCAATGGAACTGACTTGCCTATTGTTGATCTGTGTTGGCTATTTGCACTAGATTTAAATGTTAGCCTTTACAGAAATTTTTCTGCTTCTAATTTATCAAGACTATTTAAGAGACATTTCTTTTGTAACACAGTCCTAGATATGTGTGATGTGGAGGAGGAGCATCAATATCTGATATGTTGAACCTTAAACTAATCAATTTTAATTTCTGTAACAAACAATCACCTGGTCATATTAGCCCTCAAGTCATATGGCTTAAGGCTGTGGTTCTCAAACTCAGTCTCCAGACTTCTTTATGCTATTAAATATTAGTGAAAACCTTAAGAAGCTTTTGATTATGTGGGTTACTTCTATAGATGTTTACTCCATTTGATATTAAAATGGAGAAATGTTTCAAGTATTTATTCACTTAAAAATAATAATAAATCTATTACATGTTAAATAATACATTTTAATTAAAATTAACTACACATTTAAAACAAAAGTGTTAATACAAAGCAGGCCATTGTTTTACAATTTGGAGAAATCGAATTGATGTCTAGCTTAATAGAAGACAGCCATATTCTCTGTTTCTGCATTCAGTCTGCTGCTATACCACACACCATGTAGCCTCTAAAAGCCTTCACTGTATACTACTGAGAGAATGAGACAGAAGAAGACAGGAAAGAGAGTGCTATTATGAAAAAACTTCTGACCTCAAGGATCCCCTAAAAGTGTCCCTGCTCACATTTTTAGAACTGCTGCTTTAAGAATATTAGTTTGTGTAAACTAGGAATGAATTTTCAGTTTACTAAAAATACTTCTCATAAATAATTTTAAAATATTTATGAATATCTATGTCTATGAAATGTGTTAAATATCCAAATTTACCATTTCATCTGATGTATGTAAAACAACTACTTTAATCAGAAGAGAACAACTTTCATCAATCTTTCCCCTATGCCTGGTTTATTCAGCAGAACACTACCTCCACACTCTCATCTCTTAACTGAGCTTTCAGGAATGTATATCTGAATGTATATCTACTGTCAGAACAGAAATCTTGACTTGTACTCTTTAAGATGAAATATCTCACCTATTCCCATCTCAGAAAATGGTACTGCCATTCACTTAATTATTTACATACAAACATACAAGTCATTCCTAATTTCTCTTTCTCTCACACCCACATCGAATCCATACACTGCCAAATGATACCACACTTCTCTCATCACCCACACAGCCATCTTGGCCCAAGCCACCATTAGATTTTGCCTGGATTACTGCCATGGCTTCCCAGTGGTATCCCTTTTTCTCCCACTACTCTACAATCCATCTTTTCTTCCAAGATTATTAGTGGAATCCATTTTTCTACTCATAAAACATAAATCAGATCATGTCTCATCTCAACTTAAACTCCTCTAACACTCTCTAAATCTCTTAGAAAAGCAGTCTACTTACAGGGCCCTATGTATGACCTTGCCTCTGCCAACCATTCCAACCTGGCCTCATGGTTTCTGTCTCTTTTAACATGTCAAGCTTTTCCTCACCTTACTACCTTTCTATTGTGTTTACTTCATCTGGAATCCTCTATCCACCCTTTTGTTTGATTCTTTCTTGTCATTCAGGTTCAAACTCAAATGCTACCCTCCCAGGGAAGTCTACCCTGATCCCCACAGTCATTGCCTCCATGATCCTCTTTCATCACCCTGTTTTATTTACTTTTCCATAGCACTTATCACCATCTGAAAGTATTTTGCTTATTTTCATACAGAGTTTTATCTTTTTCCCCTGCCACTATCATCAGAATGTGAGCTCTAGAAGAGACACTGTATACGTGTTGTTCACTGTAATAACCTCGGTGTCCACTGAGACACAGTCATCACTGGGTAGGTATTTCTTGAACATAAGAACTAATAAATTATCAAATGAATTCTAATAAAGGAGAATAAAGATGATATATTGCAAAAGGAAGTTCATTATATACTTTCTTTGCTATTATCTCTCTTTGAGGAATATACAAAGAGTTTCAAATATTCATAGAATATGCTTGTCAAAGTCATACCCTGCTTTCTCTGTACCACTCTTTCTGCTTGTAGAAACACACCATCTAAGAGAAAAGACCATAGTTTAGTAATGCCTGCTCTGTATAGATGTAACTGGTTACTCAATATGAAGAAAAATTTTCCAAAATATTTGTCCTATTTCATGTGCCTTTGAATACTAGAATTGATGTAATAAATAAATAATTTAAATCCATAGGATTAAATGAAAAGAAATTTCAAGACATTCCATAAAAGTCATCTCAATTTTCTTTGAAGAGGATAGTATGAAAAATGATGCTGAAAAACCATTGTGGTTTCTTTAAAGACTCATTTTTATTTCACTTGGGAGCTTTACCATCAATACCTACAGTTATTGTTATTAATCATGTTTTTCTTGTAAATTTAAATTTAATCATTGATAACATCCTTTACATGCTATACCACCAACCCACTGTTACCTTATTATATAAACTCAGGGAAAAGGCAATGTCATGGAAATTCACATACACATAAAGGCACAAAGTATAAACATTTGCATATGCATGTTCCCAAAAGGATGAGTCAATAAAAATCTTTGCACTGGTAATACCGGAGCAAGTTATTACAAATCTATTTTTTTTTTTAAGTGATTTTAAATTGAGGGCATGTACCGTCATTGAGTGAACCATCAAGGATCGCATAAATCTATATCAGGAATGCTGCTGAAGTTATTAAATATTCTAAAACAAGATGAAATGCAATGTAATAGTAAAGTAATGTAAAATAATATTCTGTAAATATGATCTGCATGATCCCAATATAAAGTGTAACATGTAACACTGAATTATGTTCTGCCAGCTGTACAAATTTAAAAAAAAATTTCTTTGATGAGTATGTGTGAATGGCTTTAAGTGAAAGTTATTACAATAGGCTATTAATGAAACTCTACAGGAAACAAATGTTCACACCCTTCTTTTTTGCAGTGGGGAATAAAAGATCTTTTAAAGAAGCCTGCTCAATTTTAAAAGGAAAATTTTATACACATTGACTTCATTTATGGCTTTGGTTTTCCTTAGTAAATATATAATTACATATTTGTGAAATGGAAAATCATCTTCATAAGAGTTTGACAACCTTCACCAGATGCTTTTTCTAATAAAGCTTTGCTATTAATAAATGACTAAGGTAATTTAATTAGCTTTTATATTGAACAGCGTACAGAGTAACTTAACTGTTCTTGTTCAACTACACAGACAGTGAACAGCAAATAGAAAGTAAATACTCTATTTGTGTTCTGTTTTTGTTTCTGTTTTTGTATGAGACAGAATTTCAGTCTCATTGCCCAGGCTGGAGTGTAACGGTGTGATCTTGGCTCTCCCCAGCCTCCGCCTCCAAAGTTCAAGAGATTCTCCTGCCTCAGCCTCCTGTGTAGCTGAGATTACTATTTGGGTTTAAAAGCATTTGCAGGTCTGCTTGGTGGATTATTTCTGTAATCCCAAAATTTTGAGAGGCTGAGGTGAGAGAATCACCTCAAGCCAGCAGTTTGAGAACAGCCTGTGTAACATAGTGAGAGCCCATTTCTACAAAAAAAATCCAAAAACATAGGTGGGTATGGTGTCATGAACCTATAGTCTTAGCTGCTCAAGAGGCAAAGGCAGGAGGATTGCTTGAACCCAGGAGTTCAAGGTTGCAGTGAGCTATGATCCAGCCGCTGAATTCCAGCATGGGAGACAGAGAGAGACCCTGTCTCAAAACCGATAAAATAACATTTAAAATAAAATAAAAGCATCTGCTCCTATGTATTTTTATGAGTAACTTATGGGTGTTTTGTGATACATGGAAAAATATCCACTTCAGTAAAGTTGGATGAATTAGACAAATAAAAGATTTGTCTAATTCAATTAGACAAATTGACTAAAATTAGGCTAAAAAATTATACAAATCATTAATGTAACTACATACTCAATAATAAGTCCTTGACATTTTAAATACACATAAAGCGTGAATTCTCAGATTGATTTTAATGCCATTTTAAGTCATCCACCATAATTCTAAATATCTGTGTACTACTTTTGGAGCCTTAGCACAAAAATATTTTCATTTTATCAGAAAGGAGTTTATAGAAGAACCTAAATATAAAGATCAGATTCAGACTGCAGCTTTCTAAAGCTACAGCAGTTAAATTCAGATGAAGTAGGTGCAATTACAGCCTGTGTTTCTCAAATGTGGAGATATGGGAGAATTCAAATAAGAACTTCAGAGACCAATTCTGATGTTCTCTGTGGTGGGGGTGGGGTAGACTGTTGCCATGGCAGCCACACCAGTAAGCTCCCCTGCGCTGGGAAGTGGCTCCTATCTGTCCTGCCCTTGGACAGTGTGCCAAAACAATTACTAAACATTCAAGGCTTTCTCATTAGAGGGATGGATATTAAAAGCATTCGTCTATCCAGTTCCACAAAGAAATCATTGAAAATCATGTTAAAGTCCCTGAAGAAATATATTTATGTGTATTTTTAAAATGAACACACAACAGTTGTAGATTGTGTGAAGTGTTCAGCATGCAAACTCTTCAACAGTTACGTAATGATGGCTGAAGTAAATTTTACCTCATTAGCAAGAAATCAATGTGTTATTACACCATTGCCAAAAAAGTACTAATCCACATTTTCTTCTCACTTTTTACTTTTTCAGCTCTGCTGTTTTGTTTCTAATTTTTACCAAAAAAAAAAAAAAAAATACACTTTTAAAATTTCCAATCTGGCATTACTCAAAATGAAGAATGGAGAGATTGATATCTTAGCAAAATGAGAAAGCAAAGAAATAAAATAAATAGCTGGTTGAAGTAAGAATAAGAAGAGAAAAATGTGTACTTTTTTAATGTGACCCATGATTTGCCTTATTAATGTCAGATTGAAAAAAAATTGATGGCATTTCAACCATCATCTCAAAACAAGTACGGCAATTTTCAAACATTTTAGCTTTCAGGAGACTTCCAAAATAAGAAAAGTCACACTAAGGCTCTTCCTAGTGTAATAAACTAATTTCCACTAGTAATACCCTAGAAAGAATTTGAGAACTGTACATTAGTAGAACCACAATGAGATAAGGCTATATTTTTAAAAATCTCACAAGGACTTAGTAACCAGATGAGTATTAAGAACATTATCCTTCAAAATATGTCACTTTTTCAATAATGATGTTCTAGAGTAAAACATCTGGTCAATTCTTAACTTGTACAACAAATACCATTACTTTCTAAAGGTACATATACACACATTCTTATATATTTTAGCCAAAAAATAAAATAAAATAAAACTGTATTACTCAGCTTAATCACCTACTCCTATTCATCAAATCTGTCACTAAATGACTTGTGATTATTTCCAAATATAAAATCCACTATCACAGGAAAAGAAATTGCTGTCATCAAGTATATTCAAAAGCATATTTACTGTCCCAAAGGAAAATTTATAAAGAATTCTTCAAATACATTGAAAAAAGAACATAAAAGCAAAAATGTATGGTTTTTCAGGCCTCCTACTTTGAAAAGTACAACTACTCTTTCGGTTATCAATGTAGAGATAATCTAAGCTATGAACCTCATATAACTAAGCTATGAAAGTACCTTCACGGACACACACATGCACACACACACACAGACATACACACACACGAGCATGAAAAACGCTGGTTAACAGGATTTCTTTAAAAACATACAAAAAGCACAAACCAAGAGGAAGACTGATGTATCTGACTACATTAAAATTAATAATTTCTGTTCATCAGAATATGTCACAGAAGAATAGAAATACAAGCCATAGATAGGAGAGATATCTGCAATGCATGTAACTTCGATAAGGATTAAGTTCCAATGTATATAAAGCCATCCCCCCAACAGTAAAAACGGGAGAGGACAATAACAGACTTTTCATGGAAGAAACACAAATAGTCACAACCTCATTCATACCTAAAGAGATGAAAATTCAGATCACCATGTACCATTTCCCATCCACCAGATAGGTAAAATTTAAATGTTTGTCAATATAAATTGTCCTGGATGTGAGGGACAATCAGAAAACTTAGGCATAAGTTACAATCAGGTATAATCAGATAAAACCACTTTGGAAAGTAATTTGGTATTATTTAAAAAATTTGAAGATTCACATACATTAAGACCCAGGAATTCTACTTCTATCTATACACACTAGAGAAATTACTGAACATGTTTATAAGGATTCACCGTTAACACTGCTTACACAAGCACAATTTGGGAGAGCAAAATAACAGAAAATGATTCAGGATACCATTAATAGCAGAAAATATCAATAAATTGGGTTATACAATGGAACATAACACTGAACAAAACAATTCAGTGGTAGAAGAATACATGCAAAATTATTAGATTTATATAAGTAAAAGAACATTCAAAACTAAACATGTACATTACATATAGGAAAGGATTTACAAGAAGAAAGCTTTTGAGGGCTAGGCTCTTATAAGCTGACTTGCAGAGTATTAGTTCACAGATTCACAGACTCAGAGTATTGGAGTTTGTGAAAGATACAAGAGATACATTATGGTTCAGCCACAAGGAATCCCTCCTCAACCCACACAAACTTTCTCTAAGCAGATGCTATGTAGTCACCTCTAGCATGCCTCATGAGACAAGGTTCTTGCCATCACATCAGGCTGCTCATTTCACTTTTGGTCCATTTTTAATTAGCAAAATGTTGATTCCCAAGTTGACTCAATTTAGACTTCACTGTAACCTGCATTTCTTCTTTGGCCATCTAGATTTATGCAGAACACTTCCCTTTTTTCCCCATGTGACTGTGTTTTCAGCACTTAAAAACAGTTATCCTTTCTTCCTAAATCTGTCCATGAAATATTATCAATTATTTTAAATACATTTTATGCTTCCTCAACTTGTTCAAGTATATTAAAGTCCTTTTTGAAGCAAGGCACCCCAAAATGAACACGATACCCCACATGGCATCTAAATATTTCACATCCCTGCCTTTGCCATGGCCTCAATAACTAAAACACATCTTAATATTCACATTTAGTGCTTCAAGACTCTCCTTATTTATGATAACCTTTTATAATCAGGTGTTTTGTTTTGTTTTTACGTAAGTAGTACACAAGCTTTCTCTTGAACAGTAACATTGTAAGCTTGGTCCCACAAAGGAGTTGCAAGAATAACTTTAAGTACATTTGTATTTGAACTGTTTTAAAGATAGCTTTTAGATTAACACGAAAAACTCATAAGGCCAAAAGGCAACATCTGATTGTAAGAATAAAATGGCCTGTTTCTCATGTTAAATTTACTGAGAGCTAATCAATATGAAAATGCATTCAATTCCTTCACACTCTCAGGTAGTGTTTTGAATGCCATCTGATATTGAAAGGCTCGTTTTTAACATTCAATTTTACATAAAATCCCTCTTTGAATGTCAACGTTCATTACATCACTTAATTGTATAAAGACAGTAAAACATGTTTGGGGAGGGAAAATAGAACTTGTAGTTTGAAGTGGTATAATTTTACTGTTGATGGTGGTTAGCATGATTCACATCCACCCTGAATAACAAATAGTGTTGAACATCAGCATAACAGGCAGACCACATTGTATCAACCAACTTACTGGAAAAGGAAGCAAATCTTTATAAGTGAAGTCTCAGTTCAATACCAACAGAAATGAGAGTCTAGTCTTTTGAGAGTCGATGTGAATAATCACATAACACTTAGAGTTAGTATACAAATGCTCCGTTAAAAGAGTCATTTGTGTAATAACTTGAAAGAATTGTTCCTTCTTAAAAAAATAAAATAAAAATGAAACCAGTGAGAAAAACAAAATCAATGCTATTGATTGTAGATAGAAAATAGGGCCTCCAAGGTACATGGTGGAGTTTAATTCTAAACAATAAGGACACAGAGGTGGACGAAGAATTAAGCCAAATCATAGCCATTCTTTTTTTTCTTTTTTTTTTTTTGAGACGGAGTCTCGCTCTGCCGCCCAGGCTGGAGTGCTGTGGCCGGATCTCAGCTCACTGCAAGCTCCGCCTCCCGGGTTTACGCCATTCTCCTGCCTCAGCCTCCGGAGTAGCTGGGACTACAGGGGCTCACCACCTCGTCCGGCTAATTTTTTGTATTTTTTTTAGTAGAGACGGGGTTTCACCATGTTAACCAGGATGGTCTCGATCTCCTGACCTCGTGATCCGGCCGTCTCAGCCTCCCAAAGTGCTGGGATTACAGGCTTGAGCCACCGTGCCCGGCCAGCCATTCTTTCAATAAGAAAAAAGGAACTAATAAGAAAAGAGGAATGGATGCCAGATGATCTACAGAGTGGTCAGTAAGAAGTTTAATATTCAAAGGATGCAGAGAGGCCTAAGAAGTACTTATAGGAAATATCTTGAATTTTTTTCCTTTTGAACTATTGCTGTTCAAGTTTTACTTCTTGAAAACAGATCATTTTTCAATCTCATGGTTTAAAGCTATGCATCTTTTATGAGCTCCTCAAGCTGGAGTACACATAATAAACATGTAACAACAGTACTTCTAATCGGTACTTCAAAAGTTAGCACCGCATAGTCCTTAGGCATGGGGACTCCATGGCCAAGATGCGTATTTCAACATACTGATTGCCTAGTCTTGGCCAAGTTATTAACTTCTCCAGGCATCAGTTTCCCATTTATTAACATGTAGATAACAGAATGCCTATCTCTTAAGGTCATTGTGAGAATTAAAATTTTAAGACCTAGAAAGTGACTAAACAGTACCTGGCATATGAGTAAGTAATAAAAGTTATTATCATTAATAAGCATCTCATGAAAAAAATTGGTACGTTCTAGTACTTTATAGGATTGTAGGATGACTACAGATAATGATACTATGTTGTATACTTCCAAACAGCTACAAGGAGGATATTGAATGTTCCTAACACAAAGAAAATGAAAAATGTTTGAGATGATGGATATGCTAATTACCCTGATGTGGTCACTATACATTCCATGTATCAAAACATCCCCATGTCTACATGACTATTTACAACTATTGTACATCAATTAAATGAATAAAACAAAATAAGTTAACTTAAATTAAATAAAATTTGAAATGCAAAAAGAGAATTGATGATTTCATCAAAAAAGTGTACCTTAAAATAACCAATAGTCAAAGGACACTAAACAGACACTTGCCATTTCAAAAATTAAAATGAAATTTATCCGCTTCCACTATGAAACATCACATAATATGAACAAAACCACTATCTCTAAGCAAATCAATCACTATAATAGATATAAATTAGACATTTCCAATACTAGAATATTAGGTAAAATTCACCCCAAATAACACATCACCAATTATAAATCACTAAATCAGAGTCTGTTTCATTTTGAATGAATGTAGACTGAAGTTTGTCTTTATGATGAAAAAGGAAAACAAGAATATAAGGGTATTAACACATGCTACCTCATAATTAAGGCCAACATCTATCTGTTTAAGAAAATAAACTGTATCCAAATATTCTGTAAGACTCACTAAAATATATTAACATAATTAAAACTTAAAATGAGCTTTAAGCAATATAATCTACTTACACTACTGCCTTAAAAAGTTAATTCCAAAACAACATTGATCAAAACTTGAAATTGAAACTTCTAGGTAGCACTTTAAAGTATCTGAACTCATCTTGCTTCAAAATACATGACAATGTATGCATACCACACCCAGATGACTCTTTCCCAGTCATCCTAATTAATAAAGTCTTACCATATGAGTATTCTCTTTGTTAAAACCATAAGAACCTTTGGCATGTAGGTATGCAATAATACTTGGAACACTGTCCGGGATGAAAACAAAAAATTTGTAAGGCACATCATTTTATGAAGACCACTTAATTTCACTAAAGAAAGACAGGAAGAATTGGACTGATTTTGCACATAAACTCCCTGGGTGTTTTGCTGAACATCTTGATAGTAAGAAAGTTTGTGGAAGATCCTTTACAGCCTATTCACTCATTGTGACCATGGTATACTCTTTACAAATATTAATGTTCACAGATAACAAAGAATCTATATCAAAAACATTGCGACCGAAATTTTGAGAAGATTGAACTAATTATACAATGAAACATTTCCTCAATTAAAACTTTTTAAAATTTAAATGATCGTTTTTTAAATTTTAAATTATTTTGACATGAGGCTATTAGCACAAGATCTGCTAAAGTTACACTGAGCTGGCTAGAATTACCATTTAGGGAAAGATAGGCATCAGGTTATAAAATTGTAGTCATTTTATTGAGTTTAACTGAAGGCAACCAACAACACTGCAAAAGCTGTGACTCTGAAGGCAATCAACATCATTGCAAAAGCTGTGACTCTGAATATTGATACATTATTTAGAACCCTGTTTTTAAAAGGATAATTAAGATAATGTGCTGTTTAGTCAATCCAGCAATAAAAGGAAGATAAAGAAAATTTATTAAAATTATCATGAAGCAACGGGGAAAATACTAGTATACTTACCTGGGGAAGCAATATTGTCTATCATGACTATTTCTATCTTATTTTGTTATATTGGGGTGTGTGTGTGTGTGTGTGTGTGTGTGTGTGTGTGTGTGTGTGTGTGTGTGCATCAAACATCTTTGTTTGCTTCCCTCTCTTATCTCCTTATCATGTAGTATAAGATGTATTGACTTTATATCATAGTATTTAAGTATTGTTAACTTCACATCATAGTATTTAAGCTATGGGATATCAATGAGATGAATAAACATCACCCAAGAACTTTGTGTCTTCTTTTGGGGAAAGGGTTAGTAAATTTGCAGTTGCACACAGGGTTGTTGAATCATGTTAGGTAGAAGTATGACCTTGTTCTTGTCTTTATTTAAAAATTAAATGTGGTTTAAGAAGACATGTATGGGTGCCAAGTTGACAAGGGGTCGATTGACTTGTGATGTTTAATTTTACATGTCAACTTGGATAGGTCACAATACCAGAAAGTTGCTCAAACATTATTCTACTGTAGACGTTTTGGTGAAGATACTCTTTAGTAACATCTAAATGAATAGACATTGAGGAAAGCTGATCACCCTCCAATAATGTGGGCAAGCCTCATCCAATCAGTTGAATAGAAAAAAGTCCCACTTTTCCCCTAGGAAGAGGAAATTCTGTCAGCAGATGGCTTTCAGACTCGAATTGCAGCATCTCTGAACAATGGGCCTTACCCTGTAGATTTTGGACTTGCCAGCCTCCATAATCACATAAACCAATTCCTTAAAATAAATCTCCTTCTCACTGTATATATACACACACATCCTATTTGTCCTGCTTTTCTGGAGACCCCTGACTAATACATAGCCCCATAGTTAACAGTTTGAGCTATGAATCCAAATAGCCTGGGTATCTGACTCTACTATAAACTAGTTGGGAGACCTGGGCAAATTACTTAACCACATTAAGCCTCAGTCTCCTCATCTACAAAATGGAATAATAAATATTAGCCTTTACCTGACAGAATTGAGGTTTAAATAAATTTTATATATAAAAAATTTAGAAAAAGCATGCTCTGTGTGTTGGGCATTTTCTAAACATTAACAAATATTAACTATTATTACCAAGCTTCTTCCAATATAGCTAGAAAACTTCCAGTTAGGCTTAGTAAGAAGGGACAACATGAATAAATTTTAGAAATAATTTCCATGGTTGTTTGGGAATCTATTTTTGTAAGAAATATTTAAGATAAAGGAGCATTGAATCCACAGGTGTTCAAAATTGTGCTTTCTTGAACGAAATAGCAATAATTAGCATTTGAAAACAGATGGAAGCAAAAATATACTTTCCTTTATACAAACCTGTTTTATTAAAAGGTGCTAACCAATATAATATCTGAAAAATAATATCATATGAAGCTACTGATATAATCTCAGAAATGCTTTAAACGTGGTTTGTAATTGTTAGTAGTTCTTAAGATATTGCCTCTATCTTTATATTCTATACTTGACCTCTATATATTTTTGTCACTTTTCCATCCTTTCTGCTCACTATCCACATATAGCCTTGTCCTATAATTTCATCTCTGTTATTTGCAATTCTCTGCCAAGTGTACATTATGTGTATTTTTGTTTATTGTGTTTTGTCACCAGAAGAAAGTCTAAATGAGTATTTATTTATTATTCTAAATGAATAATATTTTTGGCCTTGGAAGAATTTTATATTGTTGACATAGAGGGTGAAAACTATAAGGGAAAAAATGACAGAAATTACTACTTAAAAACTGAATGCCTAACATATATCCAAAAAGATGACAAAGAATAAATAAAAGGTGCATGCTGAGAAGACTATTTCTTATATACTGTCAATATTTTAATAGAAATAATAATACTTATTATTATGTTGTGGTGTTCTGTACTTTACATTAAACATTCATACAAATTATCTCATTTTATACCAATCCTATAAAAAAGGTAGAATACAGAATTTTTCATCTGTTGGCTCTAATGACATTTTGGGCCAGATGAATCTTTGTTATGGGCAGCTACCCTTTTGGGCAGTATGCCTGGCCTTTACCCACTAGAAAGTCAGCAGTCCCCCAAACATCACCCCCTTTGTGACAACCAAAAATGTCTCCAGATGTCACCAAATGTCTCCTGGGAGACAGAATCATCTCCAGTTGAAAACCACTGGCAGAAAGAAAGAATATCTTCTTTTTTCACAATTTGGTTAGGTGAAACAGAGAAATTAAGTGACTTGCCCAAATATACCGCTTCTCTGAATGACCTATAAGTTTGATAATTATAGGACACTATCACACAAATGTTTTGGATAAAATATTAATCACCACCTAAGAAACTGTTTTTCACGTGTCACCATCTTACATTACAGGTATTTCTGAACTCACTGTCTTCCAAACTGATTCAGTCATTATCTCAAGCTACTTTCTTCCCACAAAAGAAAAACATGTTATTATAGATTTCAAGTCAGAAATAGGTATTATGAAAAATTAGCTAGGCATAAAACATATTTACACAGTGGGTGTCTCAGTTTTCTTTTCAAAACACTTTCTATATTAGCCTTTACAGGATGTATGAAACAAGCTATCATTCCTATTAATTAGGTAGGTAATATGTCATCCAATCTTTATTATCTGCCTCTGTCATACACATGAAAAACATTTTCTTTTTACAGAGGCAGGAAAACTAGTCACATATTAAAAGTTAAGGGTACAGTTGAAGATGCTTAAATTATTGGACCAAAAATACTTCCAGTGATCTTGAGCTTCTGCTGAAGCTTTGTATGTTAGCTCAGTGACCTGACTGCATGCAGAATATTCAGTGTAATAAACTACTTTTCTTTTTTCACATTTTTAACTTTTCCATGTCTGAAAAAATAGTGGATTCTCATATTAATATTCTAAACACAAACACTTCACATAATTAGTTAACGACTGTATCTAAGTAGTGTTTCAACTTTTTTCAAACTAATTTCTCAATAAAAGAAGGAAAAATTGAATTTTCCATGTAATGCATTGCCATCTGTGTGCAGCTGATAAGATGAAAAGGGAATATTTGAATGTCAGAGGATTGGAGTTACAAACCGTACCTTCCATGACATACACCAGTGACCCCACATCTCCTTCTTTGATGATGCAACTGTCCTTGCCGTACTCCACCGGGTACATACAATCCACAATCTCCTGGATCTGCGACAGCTCCAAGTTCTTCATAAAGTCATTGTCAAGGATAGCTTCCTTTATAAGATCCTTGGACCTATGGCAAGAGAGGGAAGATTTACTGGCACATCTGACAAGCTCTTTCATAGTTTGTGAGGTTTAGCGGAGCCATACAGTGCTCTGGCACACCACAAATGTATTTTCTTGTTAGGAATTCAATAATTTTCTGGAAGACTGGAGAACAAAGTAGTTCCATGGCAGCAAAAAAGGGCACTAAGAATTTCTTAAAGTATTCTATCATTTAATGAATAAGTGACCTACCAACCAACCAACAAACAAAATCAAACAAGTTCATTTTGCTTTAGACTTTTTCTTGATCACAAAGATTGCCAGAAAACCAATGGATACATACTTTAAATTAAAGTTTGTAATTTAGTTTAAGAATAAATATGAACAAAATTTTACAACTCCAGAACAAATACTATTACTACTGTTTATATTTGTAAAAGAACATCAGGGATGTATTGCCCTATACACAATTACAGAAAAAAATGTTTACTTATTTTTTATGTGCCTCTTCTGCTAGACTTTATGCTCCACATAGGCAGAGATCATTTTAAATTTGTTTTTTTACTGTATGCCCAGTGTCTACTAAGATGCCAGTCATCTATAAATAGTATTTAAAAAAATACCAACCCAATAGCTTTATGTGTGAAGACTGGTGAATATAATGTTACTTTCAGTAAATGATGGGAGATAATACTGCTCAAATAATATTTTGGATTAAAAAAGATAAGACTTGGACTCCTACTTAGCTGTTTGAAACAACTGGTAGAAATGCAACAGTTCTTTATACATGTCCCATGCTTTTATAGAGAACATTTCTTTCTTCAAGCAGCTTAGACTGAGGTAACCAGACAAATAAACTCTATTGAACAAGATGTTTGAAGTGCAACACATTTTAGGTATGGGATTCAACACAGGTAGTCAGTAGGAAACATATTCATAAATTTTGTAATTGGAATTCAGCAGTTAATGAGAAAGTTTTAGCAGAACTTAAAACATTGGGATGTTTATTTGCTTGGATAGGAAGTTCCAAATGACTTTCTAAGAATGCAAAAATCAAAGTGGAAGAGACAATAAGAAATAATTTATCAGGAAGACAATCAGAGCACTATCAGAGAAGTCAGAAGCCGGATAAGATGAAAGCAAAGACCTTAGCAATCCAGAGAGGAGACAGCACATTTGGAATGTCATATTAAAAGTCTTAATTTTAATAAAATTAAACACAAAGTGGCCTTTGTCCTCACTTGCTTAGCAAGTGGCTTCCAGGGAAATGACTTGCAGTAGTGAATACTGACTAAAGCATTAGTCTTCTCTCCCCATTTCTGGGAGGCTTTTCATCTAGACCTCAGTCTAACTAGCCTAGCCTTCACCATTATGTTTTGTAATAATTCAGTTTTAAGTAGTGCAAAGATACACATAAAAATAAAAACAATTGAAATTTCATTACTATGAAGAATAGTCCTAGAATGGAATGTTATGCTACCATTAAAATTATGTTTATGAGGAGTGTTAATGGCATGCAGGAAATTCTTCTATTATTTTTAAGTGAAAATGCAGGATACAAAATTGATTTTAGAGTAAGAATGTATGTGCCTATTAAAATGTAAACACACACACACACACACACACACAAAACAAAACATAGGTTTTGAAGAGGCATATATTTGGGTTTCAATCCTAGCCCTGACACCTCAAAAATTTTGAGTGGGTTGTCTTACTTTTTTTTCTGAATTTCCATGTTATCATCTACAAAACGATATTTTAAAAATACCAGCTTAATAGGTTTATATGTGAAGATCAAGGAATAAAATGTTACTTTCAGTAAATGGTAGGGGATAAAGGTTGTAGCAGTATTAATTGCAGTATTATCTTCACCCTTCCTTATAATTACCTTCACCACTCTTGGGCTGAAGAATAGCAATGGCACCTTCATACCACTTCTTCATATTGACTCCTGAGATCTACTGTTCTGGGATTATTTTTCCAAGAAGCTGGGCTTATTTGGTACTCAGGAAATTAATCGTGGTCAAATTGTATTACATTTTCTCTTTCCTAATTTTTTTTTTTTTTTTTTTTTGGTCAGAGAGTGAGGCCATTTGATGGGATCATAGTTTCTTGCACAGTAAAAACTAATCAAGAACCACAACTTGTTCAGCTACATACAGATGGTATATTATCCTTGGTGAAGTATTAAGAGTGCCGTATAAAGATTTAAGTCCTAGAAATGCAGCAAGATTAAAAATGAAGCCCTCTTCCAAGAACATAATTATAATTAGCACCATCTAAATATGATTGAAGTTGCTTTCTCCCCTCTCATAAATAGGATTATTAATCTGTTTGATGAAGATATTACAAAAGATTAAACAAGGAGCTCTAACACAATTCCGTAGAATTATCCAAACTTTCCAACTGTTTATCACTGACTGTAGAGTGTGGGATGGGAAGGATGGGATTTCAGGACATTTTTGTTTCTCAAATTGTATTTTGGATGGAGGACATTTAATTTCAGGTCTCTGAAGAAACAAACTGGAAACTTCCATATAGGCTGTTGTGTCACTTTAAAGGAAACTAATCAATATAGGACCACATATGACTATGTATACCTTCATACAGGTATTGCCAAATAGCATTGTTTCTGAATTGTCACAAATAATTTGTCTCTACTCTCACAGCAAGATAGATACCTTATGCTTCTGTGTAGTACAACCCCCAAAATGTTCTTGTCAGAGAATAATACTCAAAACCCTGACTTTTCATGTAATTTTCTTTTAAGTCCTTTCCTACTGAGGACTGAAAATCTTAGGTCAACTCTCATTAGTCTTTACTTTCTCTGACATTATAGGCTATAATTAATCAAGGCCTCCATCTCACTCTTCTTTGAATCCTTTTCTTTCCCCAAAGAAATGGTCTAAGACACTCACTGTAACTAAGATACAATACATATAAAAATCAGTGACTTTAGCTGTGTTATTAGTATGGGAGTTGGGGAAAGGTGATATCACAAGTTACAGAAGGTAGCCATCTGCTTAACCCAGAGTATATATTTTAACAATATTTTGAAACAATTCAGCAGCCTGACCTGGGAGGTATAAGAAGCAACCACAAAGATCATGGTTTTTTTTTTTTAATCTTTACTATCTGCCTTTGTGCATAAATAATTTGTTTTTAAAATCTTTTTCTTTCAAGCCCAAAAGGTGTGGCTTTTTAAATCTAAACACCCATAAACGTGACTTGACTAATTTGAGCTAGCCCTATTCCTTTGTCATCATTGGATTGTCAGCCTCTGAAATATTAGCTATATATAAAATGATATGCTGGTACTCTGGCTGTCTGGCTGAGTTGGAGAAAAGCGGGGGAAGCCATGGTATATAGCATTTGCCAATTTCCATGGTGTAAATACTCCCACCACGGCCAATTTCAAGCTTTCATGCAAAATCAACCTGTTTGCAAAGTTCCTGGAAATTAACAAGCAGATCTTACATGAGCCAGTGCAAGTTGGCTCCAGCACAATACTGGATATAGAGTATTTTTCTAACACCCTAAGAATTTAGTGTAACTTAATTTATAAATTCTGAAACCAACATGATAATCCTTTCTTTCCTTAAAAAATCTCATGAGGTGGTACAATATCCCCAGATGATTTAATGCCAGGATTAGCAATAGTTCTTCCAAATGTTCAAGTTTAGAAAAATAAATTGGAAAATCCATTTCCCCATTTACTTGTTGCAGAGAAAATTTCTGAATATAAAGAAAAAATACTTGACAGAAATTGTCTTTCTACACAATCTTAGTTAAAAATGGACAATTTTAGAGTATAGGAAAACATATACCTACTTCTCAAATAAGGGAGCCAGCACTATTCACTGTTAATAAACAGTCCCCCACTAGTTTTTCTCAAGCTAATAAAAGGATATTCTATATAATGGTTACCGTACAGTAGGCTAGCAACATGTAAGTGGCAGTAGGGTTATTTCAAGGAGTAGGGAAGGCTAGTTCAGATTAAGTGGTCAGGAAGGCCTCTCTGAAATAAAGATTATATGACAATGAGATCCAACCATTGTCTTCTCTATTGCAATGATGATGAGGAAAATCATTCCAAGTAGAAGTAAAAACAAGGACAAAGGTATAGAGTTTGGAATGACCTTGATACATTCAAGGATCAGAAAGTAGACCTGTATGGTTGAAGCATACAGTGAGAAAGAAGGAATGGGATGGGAGAATAAGATCATTGAGGTAGGCAGGGGATGGGTTTCATAGGACCTTGAAGACTACAATAAAGAGTTTTATTTAATTCCAAACACCAGTGAAGGACTACAAAAAGGGGTATGATTTATAGACAATATAACAGACATAAAGAATAAATGATGTAAATTCACTTCAAAATGTTACTGAAGTTGTGGAGGTTTTCTGTTGCGGATTTCATCAATTAATGAATACCAAAAGCAAAATTGATTATCATATTAATAAGGGAGTTTTATAATTGAAACTCTTGGGAACCACTGTCTCATAAAGCTTACATTTATTTGGACTTTAAATCACTTACTCTCAGGCAACTCTTACATATTAGGAGAGAATGAGGTCTCATCTCAATTTCAAAAACTATCTCCAGAGGCCTGAAGTGTGCCCACTCTCTACTTTCACTCATGTTTTAGAACAGTTTCCCCCTCAGTCAGGTCACAGGCAATCTCTTCGATTAAAAAAGACTTCCAGGCACTTTAAAAGACATAGTCAAAGCTATTAAGTCATTGCTAAGAATAGAAATCAGCTAAAGCAATTTGAAAATGTAGCACAAAACTTCTATAATAAAAATTTGTGACCAAAAACATCACTCACTAAAATTGTTTTGCACTGAATGGTCAACTTTGGGATCAAATGTCAGAAGAAACAATAAACGATTTTCACAGTCACCTTGACCTACAGTATTGTCTATCCATTTGGGAACTCAGACCTCCAAGTCTTCATTGAGGACGTAACGACAGTCCATAGCTCTTTCACACAAACATACTCCTTGCAGAGCCTCTTAAACGTTTCTAATTCCAAGTTATTGCAAAAGGACAACTCCATCCATCTATTGTGAAATATTTGATTAATACCTACAAGCAAGAAAAATGGTAGTCCTGTTGCTGCCACAACTGTTAAGATTCTGCCCAAACCATGGATCCTATTTCTTGCCTAACAGCTTTTCTGAATGAACTCCATAGATATAAGCTGGCTAAGAGCTAAGAACTATCAACCAGCCCACATAAAGATAAAATTTAATCCTGCAAAGTTATTGGCCAATTTAGATATTCCCTCAAAACTACAAACCAGTTTTCAACAAGGTTCAGACTGTATTTTCACATCAACCAACTCTGCTATAGCTATCCCAATGTTATGACAAAAATAGTAGTGAGGAAATCAAAACTGTTTGCTGAATTCAGACCTATAATTAGCATTTGATACAAAACAAAGGAATCACTGGGCCAAAATTAATGATAGCAACATAGTTCTTAGGTGAACAATAAAATTTATCTTTTATTACATACATTGTAATATTTACCAACTGTCAATTGCCTTCTAACCTTTTTCCTGTGGTTCTAAAATAGATTATTTAGTTCCTTTTAATTAAATCATGAAATCATGATGAAATATTAATACTCAATGATTGTGGAAAGGGAAGATAGCCCATAAAATACTTATTTGCCCAAATGTCATTCAGATGGTAACTTAATTTTCCTTCTTTTTTTTCATTTTACTTTTAACTGACATGTAGTAACTGTACATACTTATGGGATACAGAGTGATATTTTCATACATGTACTTAATGTGTAATGATCAAGTCGGAGTAATTATCATATCCATCACATTAAACATTTGTTATTTCTTTGTGTTGAGAATATTTAAAATTCTTTTAGCTTTTTGAAAATATACCATAAATTATCGTTAACTATATTCATCCTGCAGTGCTCTAGAACACTGGAACTTATTCCTCCTATGTAGCTATAATTTTTTATCCATTAACCAATCTCTCATTATCTTTCCCTCATCCCTACTCTTTGCAGCCTCTAATAACTATAATCCTGCTCTTTACTTTTATGCATTCAGTTTACATATTAGTGAGAACATGCAGTATTTATATTTCTGTGAGTGACCTATTTCACTTAATACAGTGTCCTCCAGGTTCATCTATGTTGCTGCAAATGACAGGATTTCATTCTTTTTTATGGCTAAATAATATTCTGTTGGGTATATGTACCACATTTTCTTATCTGTTCATCTGTTGATGGACATTTAGATTGATTCTGTATCTTGGCTATTGTGACTAGTGCTGCAATAAATATGGGAATACAGATATCACTTTGATATACTAATTTTATTTCCTTTGAATAAATACCCAGCAGGACTTTAAGAAACTAGACCTCTAGCTCTTACCATATACAAAACATTAACTCAAAATGGATTAAAGACCTAAATGTAAGACCCCAAACTATAAAACTACTAGAAGAAAAAGCAGGGGAATTGCTTCAGGACACTGAGTCTAGGCAAAGGTTTTAAGAATAAGACCTCAAAACCATAGACAACAAAAACAAAAATACACAAATGGGACTATGTCAGAAAAATAAAAGGCTCCTTCATAGCAAAGGAAACGATCAGCAGAGTGAAGAAGCAACCTGAAGAATGGGAGTACATATTTGCAAGCTTCAGGCGAAGGACTAATATTCAGAAAATACAAGGAACTTAAAATAGATAATAATAATAATTTGATTAAAACATGGGCATGTGATCTGAATAGACATATCTCAAAAGAAGACATACAAATGACCAAGTATATGAAAAAATGCTCAGCATCATTAATCATTAGGGAAATGCAAATCAAAACTATAATGAGCCATCATCTTAAACCAGTTAGAATGACTATTATCAAAAAGACCAAAAATAACAAAATGCTAGAGAGGATGCAGAGAAAATGGACCACTTTTTACACTGTAGGTGAGAATGTAAATTAGTACAGCCAGGGAAAACAGTATGGAGTTTTCTCTGAAACTAAAAATACACCTAGTGTTCTCCATTTTAACTAATACTTTCACCTCATTGTCATTGACTAGGAGCAATGCTAAGTAGATCTTGAAATCACTAGTTAGATGTTAACAGATAAGGCAGGCTTATATTAATTGAGGAAAAGGAAAATTGTTGTTCTTTTAGGTGTTCATCCACTTCCAAAACATCAATATTAAAAGTCTCTCATTCAACTATTCAAGTCATTCAGCTCTCCAGAGATGCATTTTACGAGTGAGCCTAACTAAAAATAGAGCAGTCTCCAAAAGAATCCAGATCAAACTCTTCTCCTATAAGCTCCCTCTCTCATATCATGGAATTAAAACCGTGAAGTTTCATAGAAGTAACATAAAGTGCTTTGCTTGAGAATAAATAAGACTGTACACATTTCATTGCAGAATTGAAAAACTATGTGGCCTGATCTATTAAGAACTAACTCTATTTCTAAAGTTTAGCTGCCCAAACTGCAAACCAGGGTAATAACTGAGAAAAAAAAATGTCAGATATTTATATGTCTAATTGCAATTCAATGTTTTAAAGTATTTTTTTCGTATCTTTCAAGGCACTAAATAATTGAAATTTCTTAGAATTCATTTGTTTCCAACAAGGTCAGCATGAATACACTCTGAACAAGTTCCTCACCACCCTGGGCAACCCTATCATCAGGGCATACATTGAGGGCCATGATGTTACTGTTAGTCCTTTGAAACCCAGCAACTCACACCACCACTATGTGTTACATGTTGTAATTTCAATTACTGCAATGACTTGATTTTCAAATTGATCATTAAAGAAATCATTTTAGGATAATTCTGTTGTTAAGATGCTTCTAGACTTAATCTCTGAGACAGATTATCATATATTTTAAATTTTAAACTAAAAATACAGCTAGTAAAAATACAGTTTGTATTCAATGGCAGAAATACAGCATGATTCTCTATCACCCCCTTACCCCAAAGTATATACTTTCTCTTGACTGAAAATGGTGACTTGGTTACTTTACTCAATTCACTTAATTCCAGAAAATTGGAGCCAAATTTTGCTTCATTACAATGTCCTACATGTCTCACAAGGCAGATTTTCTACTCTGACACACTCAGTTCAGTTTCACCTCCAAACATTATTTTGCATGAAGCTTTAATACATTAGACATTTAGAGTCTGCCTTAAGTGAGATGGTGTGTATATTGAATAATTTTGAAAATAACTAAGTTTAAAACAAACAATCATGCTCCTAGTCACAAAAGTTCTGTGGTTACCAAGCTTCGTAACCAAACTGAAAAATTAACTCAATACTGACAATAACATTAGTTATTATTTTATAGTAGTAGTATTACTACTATTAACATTTATTATTACCACTATTAATAGTTATTAAGTAGTTATTCTGTGTTCCACAATGTACAAAGAGCTTTCCCTCATTTAAGACTCATTTTTGACTCTGTAAGTTTGCCATAGTGGAACTCAGAGAATTACATAAATTGTCCAATGTTGCACAATAGTAAGTGACAGATAGAGTCAGGATTTAAAGATAAATCTGTTTGACTTCTAAGCCCACAATATTTAATTTCACTGACAATTTGAATAAATTATCCTACTTATAAAAATCCAAAAGCAAATGTTCCACTCATTTATCTCTAATTTTTCAAAAGTAGGAATGTTATACTTTTGCAGAAGAATGAAATTAGACCCTTATCTCTCACCATACACAGAAATCAACTCAAAATGGATTAAAACCTTAAATGCAAGGTCAAAAACTATCAAGCTACTAGAAGAAAACATAGGGGAAATACTTCATGACACTGATCCACGCAAGGATTTTTTGGATAAAACCTCAAAAGACAGGCAGCAAAAACAAAAACAGACAAATATGATTACATCAAAAAAGCCTTACTGTTAAGGAAACAATCAAAAGAATGAAGACATAACCTATAGAACGGAAGAAATATTTGCCACCTATACGCATGACCAGAGTTTAATACCCAAAATAAATAAGAAACTCAGATAACTCAGTAGCAAAAAAACCCAAATAACCCAATTTAAAAATGAGCAAAAGAACTTAATAAACACTTGTCAACAAAAAAACATAAACATGGCCAATGAGTACATGAAAAAATGATCAGTGTCACTAATCTTCAGGAAAATGCAAATCAAAACTATGAGATCTAACCTTACACCTGTTAGAATGACTATTATCAAAAAGACAAAAGATAACAAGTGTTGGGGATGGTATGGAGAAAAGGGAATCCTTATACACTGTTGGTGAGAATATAAATTAGTATAGCCTTTATGGAAAATAGTATGAAGATTCCTTAAAAAATTAAAAATAGAACTACCATGTTATCCCACTACTGGGTATATATCCAAAGTAAACTAAATTAGTATTTTGAAAACATATCTGCACCCCATGTTTATTGAGCACTATTCGCAATAGCCAAGCTATGGAATCAACTGAAGTGTCCATCAATGCATGAATGAATAAAGAAAATGTGTTATACAGACACAATGTAATATTACTCAATCATAAAAAAAGAATTCATTTCTGCCATTTGCAACAATATGGTTGAACCTAGAGGATATTATCTTAAGTGAAACAAACCAGGCACAAACAGACGAATACCACACCATCTCACCCATATGTGGAACCTTAAAAAGTTGATCTCATAGAACTAGGGAGGAGGAGGGTTGTTACCAAAGGCTGGGGTAGTTAGGGAGGAAAAGGTGTTGGGAGATGTTGGTCACAGCTTACATAATTACAGTTTAACAGGGAGAATAAATTTTAAGAGATCTACTGTACAGCAAGGCAACTGTAGTTAATGTTATATTGTATTCTTGAAACATGTAAGGAGAGTGGAGGTTGTATTCTCACCTAAAAATCATAACTATGTAAAGTAATGCACTTGTTAATTAGGTAGATTTAACCATTGTACAATGCATATATATTTCCAAACATCATATTGTACATGATAAAAGCATATGATGTTATCTGTCAATTAAAAAAATTTTAGAAGAATGTTATCCTTGGATAATACGACTTTTATCTGCAGAGACCATTTCATGCTTTCAAAACATTTCTACATCTAACGTTTCATTCTATCATTGCCACAGACCTGTGCAGTAGGTAGAACCTTATTTGTCCTTATTTGACAGATAAGGAAACAAAGGTATAAAGAAGAAGTTAGACGCCTACCAAGTTCCTGTTAGAGACTAAAGTAGGACTCAGGTCCACTGATTATCAGCCTGCAATAAAACACTTTTTAAACCTTCTTTTATTTGACATACATTCATATTCATTCATTCATTCATTCATTCATTCATAATCTGTCTCTCTCTCTGTCAATCTCTTTTTCTCTGTCTAGATCTTCCTATCTCTCTATTTCTCTCTCTGTTTCTTCTCTCTTTTTCTGTCTTTTTCTCATATTTTTGGCCTTTTTTTTTTTTTTTTTTGAGATGGAGTCTCACTCTGTCAACCAGGCTGGAGTGCAGTGGCGCGATCTCGGCTCACTGCAACCTCCGCCTCCTGGGTTCACGCCATTCTCTGGCCTCAGCCTCCCAAGTAGCTGGGACTACAGGTGCCCGCCAACACGCCTGGCTAATTTTTTTCATACGTTTAGTAGAGACAGTGTTTCACTGTGTTAGCCAGGATGGTCTCGATCTCCTGACCTCGTGATCCACCCGCCTCGGCCTCCCAAAGTGCTGGGATTACATGTGTGAGCCACTGCACATGGCCACCTTTGGCCATTTTAATGTTTAAACTCATCTGAATAGAGTCAACAAATTCACTGCAACAGTTATCAGCAGGGAATTGTGGCCATTTCACAATAATTCTGTAGTTTGAAAATTCTGTCATAGTTCATTCAGAGGTTCCCTTTCTGATCTAGTTCATTCTCTACATTACAGAAGTTTGAGCAAGGTATATGGCTTTTACAGAAGGATAATCTCTAATACAGAAACACTTCTTGAATTCAGCAATGGATTCAACTTATTTTGATTCCAGTGTGTTCACACTTGTTTTCTCTTCTCTGACTTGAGCACACATCTTTCTTTCTCCTTTTCTCTCCTTCTATTCCTACATACCTTGCCTCAGATGACTTCAATATGCAAATATGGAGAACTGAAGCACACAAAATTTGTTATCAATTTGGATGGAGATCCATATTTGAATTTCAAATAAAAAAGAAGCTCCCATTATAAAATATAATATTCTAAAAACTGCAAGATGGCAGATTTTGTAATTAATGTAACTAATGACCTATAATATTTCAGAAAAATTATAATAGTTCAGAGAAGTCTGAATATAAGATACAAAACATAAATGCTTTCCAAATAAGTACTTTACAGTAGAAATTTAATATGTACAATTTGTAAACTTAGAGCATGTTAGTATAACAGTTCATACACTATAATCTGAGCTAGCTACCTTAGATTTTCACGGCATAAGACAGAAGGGGTAGGAAGAAAGGAAGGTTGAGAAAAAAGAAGATAAATCAATATGATTTTATAACTTGAATCCACTATTTATCATGTACCACATGTCCTTTAAAAGTTTGTCCCTTTCAGTAGTAAATAGTTAATATTTATTATATTTCCAACGTAACAATTCTAGCTTCAAAATCAGCCACTTCAGGTAAACACAGCAATAGTGATTGATGGTTTTAAAACACAACTATAATTATCTACAAAGTGATTTAAAGAGTGACCTAGAGTTGCTACTGACATAAGTACAGTATTTATGGAAGTAAGCGCTATCCACAATCTGGAAAAACACTCCTAAAAATGTATCCTTTTTGAAAATAAGGTCACAACAATCACTGACAGAAGGACAAGAAGAAACAGAGAAGCAATAAAGAAGTTTAGGCAGGCCGTGAAGCCAAGGAGGTTGAGTATAAAAAGTAAATGCAAAAGACATGGGGTTCAGAGCACTAAGCATGCTTGAACTGCAGATGACTAGGCAGGCACATGATGTAACCCTGTGTGAAGGCCTCCAGCTAGTTAAAGGAGGATGCTGAGATCTTTTTCAGGCTGAGATTCCAGAAATCAGGGACAGGGTATAGAGAGATGAGTGTTGGTCCCCGAGGTTGTGGGACACTGGGCAAAACCGTGGTCTAGAGAGAAACAGCTTAAAGAATTAATCCAAAGGGAGTTCAAGCAAACAAATGAAAACTAAGCCCAAGATATAGGCTCTTCAACCTGAGGGTGCTGGATGGAACAAAAGAATTCAGAGGGCAGACAGAAGGCAGCACTTCCAGAATATTTCTGGGGCAGCGGTTCTTAGGACTTCAGGGGACTCTTTCATGCAGTGGTTGGGTTATGACCTACCCACAGGTGGGAATATGCTATTAGAGGTGCAAGAATTGCTGGACACACACTCTGCACACAGTCATGCCACAGTCTCTAGGGTTCTTGTTCATTTCCCAGAACAAACAAAGAGAATAGAGAGAGGGATATGAAAAGGGGAGGTATTCTATGAGGACACTCTCACTTTTCTTGGCCATACAGTCTAGTACAAGGAGGAGAGCTGCACAGAAGACAGCCTTTTGAGTACGATATTTTTATTTTAGGCATTTTTGCACGTTATCTCACCCAATCCTCCCAATGGAAACTAAGAAACAAATCAGTCATGTTAGTTAAAATAATGGTTACGCAACATTTAACTTCCACCCCAGACCCTCTCTTAACAACCACACTTCTCCGGGTGTGTCACTTTGCCTTTACTCAGTACTCTACTCAGACTGATCCTTACACTGTTCATTCGTTTACTCATTCAACAAGCATTTTTTGAGTACCTCATATATGACATCGTGCTAGGGATTAGGGGTAAGGGGGTAAGTGAAATAAACAGAGTATCTGTGTTCTCAGAGCTAAAATTTTAGTAATACCTCTTGTTAATACAGAGATAAACAAATAAATATGTTGTTAAGACAGAGAAAGTGTTTTAAAGGTCACAGAAAGAGTGCTGAATACAGAATAAAGGGGAAGATCTATTTGGCACATAAAATGAAGACCTGTTTGACAATGTAGCATTTAGGCTGATATTGAAGGATCAGTGAGCCACCCCATAGGAAATCTAAGGGAAAGGCTCTCAAAGCAGAAGAACCAGAACATTTTCTGGCTCTAGTTTGGAGAAGGAAGCTGGTGAGCCAGAGCCTTTAGATCAAGAGAAAGAATAGCTACAGGTCAATTTGGAGACATAAGCAGAGTCTGTTTTAGACATGGTCTTGCAGATGGTGAGAAAGAATTGAATTCTTAGTGAAAAGAAAAGCTATTAAAGGGGTAAAGCAAAGATAATGAGTGAGATGGTATAATTTATATTGTAAAAAACATCTCTAGGATTTCAGTGAATAAACTGCAGCAATTCCAGGTGGAAGGAGAGGGGAAGGAAAACTCAGAAAGGATGCTATTGCACTATTTTCAAGTAAGACATAAGGATGGCCTAGATTAGGATGGTGACATCAGAGAGGAATAGAAGTAAAATGAACTTGAAAGTATATTTTGCAAGTGGGCGCTATAGGACTTACTGGTAGAATGAATGTAAGATGGGGGAAAGGGAACAACCTGAGGTTTCCAGCTTGAGCAACTGAATAGACATTGGTTGTTTAGACTTAGACAAGTAACCGGTTCTTGAAGACCAAATAAACCTAGAGGTGGGGTCAAGAGCGAGGCCCCACAAAGGAGATTGAGAAATAGCAGAGACACAAAAAGACAACCAGGGCAGTGGACATCAGGGAGGTGGTGGGAGGGAAGCATTTCAAGGAGAAGGAATGGCTCATCCTTTGGATTCCTGCCAGAGCCATATTTTCTAGTATGATTACTTTTAAATCATTGGCCATTCTATCTGTGAGGTCATCCAATGATTCATTAGAAATGAATATTGTGCTTTAGTCTAGCAATAATAAACACTGCTCTCCACTGTGCTAATTTTTAAAAATCATTTAAAAATGCATTTATCATGGTCTTATTTCTCAGATTACTTTAAGCCTAAGGTATCACAGCAACTGAAACTTGCTTGAAAACAGACTTACCCAGAAAGAAAGCTAGTAAGACTTACTGCTAAGCTCTACATTTAAAAAACTATACACACACACACCATACAAAATAAATAAATACTAAAGCCTACAAAGCTTACTGTGATAAGTTTACACAGAGAGTAGGTCACATCATGTGTTCAAAAAATGTGGCCGGGCACGGTGGCACATGCCTGTAATCCCAGAACTTTGGAGGCTGAGGAGCACTGATCACGGGGTCAGGAGATTGAGACCATTCTGGCTAACATGGTGAAACCCTGTCTCCACTAAAATACAAAAAATTAGCCGGGCATGGTGGTGGATGCCTGTAGTCCCAGCTACTCTGGAGGCTGAGTCAGGGGAATCATTTGAACTCAGGAGGCAGAGGTTGCAGTGAGCCGAGATCATGCCACTGCACTCCAGTCTGGTGACAGAGCAAGACTCTGTCTCAAAAAAAAAAAAAAAAAAAAAATGCTCAATGTCCAAAATTACTGAATTCCTCCTCATTTATCAGAGCAAAATAGAAATCAACCTGAACTAAATCAAAATTAGACTGCCACATTTGTAGTAAGAAGAATTCATTAATATTGAGGAAATACACTTCTTAGCAACCTAACAGGATAATCCATATAAGAAATGTATTGAATAGATTTGATTTTCATACCAAGTTAGTGCAGATAAAAAACCACTTTGCAGAAAGGTAGGCAATAGTGAACATGAAAGAGACTCAATATTAATCATATGTTGACTCATTCGACATCATATAAGCCTCATTACCCTCCCCTCCATTTATTTCCTAAGTTTAGAATTGCATTATAAATGACACCATTCAGAAAAATGACTGCACCATGAGGATCATTAAGGTTTCTGTGCTAAATAGTGTTTTGAAATTCTAAACACCAGTAAAGCAAAGCTCCTATTTATAGTTAATAAAATGAATACCTCATTTCACTTTTGACTCAAAGTTACCTTCATGTTTATTATTTATTCCTTATGTTCATAGATATTTTTAACCACGGAAATTAGACCTTCTTAGATACTTACACTCTTTTGAAAACATAATGAGGAGTAAATTTAAAAGTAAAAAGTAAATACTTTCAATTAATAAGCTACTTTTAGAACCACCAATACATAACCTCCCCTCCTAGTGAAAGTCCCCAAAGTAACTTTCAGCTTATTATTATCCCCAGACACATGTCTAGCAAAATTCATATGTGTTTTTTCCCACAACATTTAATCATCAACTTTCTCTTGCATCATTCCTTTAAACAAAGCTTTATTTCAACCTTCAGCTTTCCTCTTATTTAAACTGGTATGACCTTTTCTCCCCATCTAATATGAAATGATTCTGAGACATTTCAGCTTGTCATTCTGAACTTGTCACTCAGCTCCTCATAGCATAAATCTACCATAAATCAACCCCCTGCCTCATTCACTCCAACTTTCAATAGGATTTGTGATGATGACTTCGAAATTCAGTAGGTCAACTCAAAATTTCTTGTCCTCTATTTCTTTACCAGCTACCTCTTTTCTTTCAAGAAAATTTATTTGACATGCCTTTTGTTATACTGGTATCAGTAAGGTTTCTACACAGTCATAGCATTCAAGTCACTGTATAGAACCCTCTCACCACCCCTAAGATTCTCAGAGTACTTCGGTGTTCCAATCATTCTCAGTCCACACTAGGCATCAGAGTCAATTGGAGAGATTTTTAAAAATACAGACACCCAGGACTTACCCTGAAACTTTGATTTTCGTTAGCTTGGAGTATGACCCAGTTGTTGGTATATTTACTGTCATGTATTTATAGCTTAAATATACATAATTAAAATATAGTTTAATTACAGGATTTTGTTAAACCTAAATTTTTTGCACAATTTACCACTCCTTGCTGCCCGCCCCCACCGACCCCACCGCCATAGTTTTTAAGTTCCTATTCACTTTAAGAAACAATTAATTAGGCTGGGCGCGGTGGCTCACGCCTGTAATCCCAGCACTTTGGGAGGCTGAGGCAGGCAGATCACGAGGTCAGAAGATCAAAACCATCCTGACTAACATGATGATACCTCATCTCTACTAAAAACACAAAAAATTAGCCAGGCATGGTGGTGGGCACCTGTAGTCCCAGCTACTTGGTAGGCTGAGGCAGGAGAATGGCGTGAGAAACCAGGAGGCGAGAGCGCGCCACTGCACTCCAGCCTGGGCAACAGAGTGATCCATCTCAAAAAAAAAAAAGAAAAAGAAAAGAAACAATTAATTAATAGTGACTAAAATGTGGCATATTCAAGTATTCTCAATCTGAAATAACATTTTGAAAGATGTAAATAATGCTGTGGAAAATATCACACTTTATCATGAAATTGAGTTTGCGACATTATAAATACTAAACTTTAAAAGAATGGCACACATAGAGAACTACAAGAAACCTTCCAATTATAACTTCAGAAGAAATCAAAGAAAAGAGACAGAGCTTACTAGGACTTTGCTTATATGACATAATTTTGCTATTTTTCCGTATCTCTCCTATCTCTTCATCTCCCTTCTTCTCTCTCTCTCTCTCTTCCCCCACCCACCTCCCACACACACACTAAAAACTCTCTCTCTGTTCTTCATTGTTTCCTCTTAGTCCCTTTACCAGCTCATTCTTCTTCCCAAATCTCTTAATATTTTTAGTTTCCAGGGCTCTATTCTAAACTTTTTTTTTATCTTTTCATTTAACATATTCTCCTGAGATAATTTCACTGAAATTACTATCCATATGCTGAGAATGACTAAATCTATATCTCACACCTTAGCTTTTCCCAGAGCTCCAGGCCGAAAGCATTCTTGCCTACATAGGTACCTGAAGCTCACCGAAGTACCAGCTGAATGCATCTTCCTTTCCCAGAGAATCTGCTTCTCCTCCAGGACTTTTAACCTCAACTAGGGACATTACCACCTACCCAGCTGCTCAAAATAGAAATCCATAGGTCACCTTCAACCTTATCCCCTCTCACATGCCACTCGCCACTCACCAATACTCACTGATCATTTCTACCTCCTAAATATTTCTTGAGTCCATACCACTTCTAGGTTAAGATACCTTCATCTATCAACTGGACTTCGCTTTTTATTTTACAAACTGCTCCCCCAAGGTCCACACTTAATCCTTTTCAGTTCTTTATAAACATTTTAGTAAACTTTTGAATACCAAAACCAAACAATTTTTGCATGTAGAAACTGAAAAATTCAAATAACATCTACAGCATGGTTAATAACATTGTGTCAACATAAATTTCCTGATTTTGACACCATACTATGGCGATGTACCATCTTATCATTGAGAAAAACTGGGTGAAAGGTACACAAACCTTCTCTAAACTATCTTTGCAAATTATTGTGAGTATTCAACTATTTCAAAATAAATATTATTTAGAAAAGCTAAATCTGGTTATATATTGTTTTTTCCCCACCCCTTCTTAAAACTTCTGAGTGCCCCTGAGTAAGTCCATCATTCTTACACTGACCTTTATACCCATTGGAATTCTAGTCTACTCCATGCCCCACTTTCCTTCTTGGATTTGCCCTATAACTCTACTAGTCTTCTTTTTATTTCTCAAAAAGAACACTCACTCCTGCTTTAAAAACGTCAAATAAGCTATTCTGTCTGCCTAAAACGGTTTTCCCAGATCATTGCTTGGCATATTATCTGCTTATTTTTTTCAGATAGCTGCTGAAAATCCCTTAATTGGGAAAGATTTCCCAGACATTCTCCACTGATTCAGCCATCCCTTCAAATTAGATGAATTAACTCTTCTTTTAGGTTCTCACAGCACCCTTTACTTCTCCTTTTGTAAAAGTCATCATACTTAAACTTTTTTGTTCAATATATTCCCTCACACAAGTACTCCACAAACTCAACATGGACAGGAAATGAATGAATGGTGAGTAAATAAGTTATTCAAATTGCTGCTAAAATCCCAATTTTTTTATCCGTTTTGTCATTTTCCAAAAGAGTCTCTGGGCTGTATATATACTGGTTTATGGGGTGATATTCTACTTTTCTATGATTAACAATATTTTTACAGTAGTTTATGAACCAATATTTCAGGGTGGTGGTATGCCAAATATTATACACTCTAGGGAAAGAGGTAAGCCATTCTAGATATTAAATTAAACTGTGGTGTAGTTTAGATACAACTATAACGTCATTCAAATATCTAAGAAAGGGGAAGGTTTTCAAATACAAATTTCTGTTCCAAAAATAGTTATCTGTGAAGTCCACAGACTCACATTCCATTAAATCTATGATAGAAAAGGAGCTACAAAAGGTTGACATCCACTATTATTTTCTCCGCTATTATTTGGCCATTTGTGCTCAACTTTCCACATTCATGGTACAGTTTACAGTAACATAAAGTACTTTGAATCCTTTTAAAGCATTTTCAGGACTACTGCATGTTATCACAATAAGTACTACATTTTTCAAAGAAGTAAAAGATACTTGAACTATAAGAGATCATCAGTTAGAGATCATCCAATTCAATCCTTGATTTTAAAAATGAGAAAGCTAATGAGAGCAGAGTTAATTGATGCTACAACCACAGTGAGAATACAGGTTGCTTGAAGTATTGACAAAACTCCCCACATTTGCAAACAGATTTTAGGAATTTCCATAATTAAATTGATGTGCAAAATTTTTCATCTGGCACATTAAATCCTTGACTCCTATTTACTGAAGTTTTTAAAAGTACAAATAATTGTTAGACCTCTAAATTTGGAGGCAACAAGAATGCATTCAGATTTCTGATAATGGCGGATGTTAGAATCAATTAACATTAAAATTTTGAATTCAGTTTTGAGATCTGTAAGACTTTTAAAGATATTGAGTTCTTAAGTTTTGCTTTCTTATAAGTTAACTTTAAATAAGATTCTAAACAAGGGAGCAGGGAGATAAAATACAGAGTTTTATTATGTCAAGATCCAGGAATAAATTAATTAGGAAGAGAAGAGACACAATGTTGTTGATTTTAGGCTTTAACAATGTACTGTCTCTGACTAGCACCTCTCCCATTTATCTTTTTAATGTATATTTTCACAAAATGCATACAATACATATCTATCCATTTATGCAGATTTTTTTTTGTCTGTGAATTAGCGTTCACCATAATTTATGAGTGAGATTTAATATCCTCCCTTTGATATTAAAATCACGTATACAAGTTTGTAGGGGATAAGTAAATAAAGAACTAGGCCATCTCTTTTTCATTATTAGCTGTGCTGCAGTTTTAGAAATCAAAGCTCTCCACACTCTTGTCCAGAAAGTCAGGCAGTAAATCTTTGCATGGCAGCAGCCCAGGAGAGTGGCTGCAGAAAGACCTGAGTGTGAATCTTTTTTCCTGCTATTTCCTCAATGTTTATCCATGATTCCATAGCTTATCTGAGCATCAGTCTTCTTATCTGTAAAATGAGCATGAAAACAACACCTATCTCTGGGATTGCACTACAATACATAGAATAATGGTTTAGGTGCCTAGAAGTGATCAGTGCAAAATTGATGGTGGTTATCATCAAATTGTAAGAGCAGTGGACAAGGGAAAGGAGAGAAAAGGTACCCTACTTTGCAAGAGTGGCACAGTTATGGTATAAGAAGACTCCTGGTGAAGACTAGCTGCTACAATTGGCACATGTGGCTGGAGAGCTTACGGGATTGGGAGTATAGTATAGAACGTTGGTTTTGCCATCCACATGCAGATTCCCTTTCAGATAACTGAAGACATTTTCACTCTGGCCCCCATCAGTCTGATTTAGCTTAGAAAAGGATTATCCATATAAGACAGCCATCACTGAGGGTACTTCTCACGATCCACCCATCTATGTCTCAAATTTCACTGTAAGGCTCATTTCGACAGGTTAAAATGCAGACACCAAGGCTCCAACCCAGAGATCTGGATTTAGTAGATCTCAGCTAGTACTTAACCATATGCATTTTTTGATTAACAAATCATAATTATATACATTTATGGGGTACACGCTGATGTTTTGACATATGTATATGATGTGGCATAATTAAATGAAGCTAATTAACATATCCATCACTTCACTTACTTATCAGTTTTTGTGATGAGACATTTGAAATTTACTTAGCTATTTTACCATCTGCCTTTTTAACAAGAATCTTAAATTATATATATATGACATTAGGTATATAATATATATAAAACATAATATATATAATATATAAAATACATATGGTATGTATGTGCTGATGTCCACAAATCACGCTTGGAGAAACACTGTTGTAGATTGCATAGGCTCTGTCTTTTTCTTAAATCAGACAGAGTTCTGTCTCTCAGAGTTACTCTAGCTTCCCCAATAAAGTGTCTTCAAAAAAAACTATATTTTAGTAATAAAGTTTAAACTTTTATGTACGGAAGACACAAGAAATAGCCTTATGATGACATTTGTAACATGTAAGATGTTGACTGTTAAGTTTTTCATTGTCTTTTACCAATCTTATTAAATAGACATATCTTATTATAATTTGTCTTAATATTTTTAATTGAAAGAGATGGGGTCTAGTAATAAATAATTTCAAGTTTTTCTGCCTGTTACTCTGAAAACCAGGAATTTCTCTGCATTAGGGCAAGTAGCCTCAGGCAGGCAACAGCTAACTAGCTGTCCAGAATCAAACCCAAACCCAGAAGAACTAAATGTGTAAATCAGGATAAGTGATGGAGAGTCTGTCCTTGATTAGAAAGATGTATCTCTAATATCTCTCTATGCAAGAAAGTTTCAGCTCAATTTTTCCTATATATATACACACACACACACACACACGTGTATATATATATATATATACACACACACATATACGTATATATATTTCAAACCCACATCTGAGGTTTACAAGTAATTTTAATTTTTGTTTATTTCTCGAGCTAAGACAGAGGGGTGGGCTGGGAATAGATCCTTTTAAGCTTTGTAAAAAATCTATACATTGTATGTTAGATCAAGCAATCATTTCTTGAGAAAAATTACAGATAATATTTACCTCAGCCATTTTTCTGGCACAAAAATTGTGCCAGAGCTGTCCATCCCCACCCCTTCAACAAATGCAAGTGGATTTCAAGGTCCACCAAACCTTGTAAGAAGCCTGCATAAAGTGAGAAAGTCTCTAAACACTAAGCTGAGCTCTTCTTACCACACATTTGTAGGCACTCAATGAAAGCTGTTTGAATGAAAAAAGAATGAAAAACCATATACCATTAACTGCCACTAGGAGACAAACAACTTGATATTGCAATGCTTGTGCACAAGTAAACAAACTGTACCTTATCTTTCCACATTCATCTTCCACTGTATGTATGTATGTATGCATGCATGTATATAGCGATGGAGTTTCACCATGTTGATCAGGCTGGTCTCAAACTCCTGGCCTCAAGTGATCTGCCCACCTCCGCTTCCCAAAGTGCAGGGATTACAGGCATGAGCCACTGCTCCCAGCCCATCATCTTCCATTTTAATAGGTTAAACAAAAGTTACATGAACAGTGATTTATTTATATGTCAATTTTAACTAAAATAGTTATCTGTAGTACTGTTGTGTGGAGTTTTACAATGAGACAATTAGATTTTTGAGATAAGAAAAAGAAAAAAAACTTCAAGAAATATCTCTTTAACATATTTCAGAAAAATAAATTCCATCTACTATTTTTTTTTATTTTATTTTTTGCCATGCATCACCCACTAAATTTTCTGGTTGAACAATAAAGTATAAAAAGCTAAATAATCCTAGCACTTTGGGAGGCCAAGGCAGGTAGATCATGTGGTCAGGAATTCAAGACCAGCCTGGACAAGATGCTGAAACCCCGTCTCTACTAAAAATACAAAATAATCAGCCGGGCATGGTGACGGACACCTGTAATCTCAGCTACTGGGGAGGCTGAGGCACAGATTTGCTTGAACCCAGGAGGCAGAGGTGGCAGTGAGCTGAGGTCTGAGATCACGCCACTGCACTCCAGCCTATGCAACAGAGCGGAACTCCATCTAAACAAAATTAAAACAAAAACAAAAACAAAAAAAGAAAAAAGGAAAAGAAAAGTTAAATAGTGATTAAACTGGACAAACTGACATTCTACTCAAGGAAATGAAACTGTGCAGGATACAAATGAGTTTTATTAAAGCCCACATATTTATCATATGCCATACTAAACAATAAATATTCAAAGCATTTATTTCTTTTTAGTAACAATTAAGGTTCCTGGTAGATTTTCCCATCCTCTGAAATATTTATATGGCATGCTTTTGTTTGATTTCCTTCATTCATAATTTCAGTTTCCTTCGTACTTCTTGATCTTCAAGTATCGAATAATGTTTTGAAGTACAATTAGAAGTATCCAGAATTATTTCATATCTGAGTTAACCTTTCAGACAAATAAATGAAACATCTTATTTTTGTAGAGTTTATTCTACAAAAATATTCTGAGGAAGGCCCAGGGTCCCTCTGGCCCCAACCAAAAAAAAAAAAGCCTTTTACCTTTCCTAGAAAAACAAAGAAATGATTTTTTCTCCCTGTCCAGAACAAAGGGGCAAAAAAAGTTCTATAATTTTGGAGTACAATAACTATAAAGCAAGCTATAAAGGGATATGGTTGGCTGTCTCAACTATTCGACTTTATTTAAGAATCCTGCACAGAGGCTTAAAGAATGTTATTTCTGTAAGTACATAACTCATCTCTCATATCTGAGGAGCCACTGCAAGTAAGAGGAGCGACAACATTTTGTCCCTAAACTGGAGTCCCTATGCGTAGAAGGCTGCAATCTTTCTCCTACAATGCTCTCCTGTAATGTTTCCAACCTTGAAAAACAGTGTGTCGACAGATCCCATTTGACTCATAGTTATGTTCTATTTGCCTGCACTGGCATTTCAAAGGAATGAAATAAAAGGGAGGGAGTAACGAAAGCTTTAGGCAATGTTTAAAAGTTAGGTGATTTCCCATTTTTTTAAACACCAGATTTTTTGTTTTTCTTTAAAAATCAGCACATGTGGCATCACCAGGCCCATTTCCCAAGTCAAGGATCAGAAGAAACTAAGACTCATCTGCTTCCTTTGGAGGGAGCCTGTGCTCTGTAATTTATTCCAGCTCCCAATCTGGTCCACTTGACTCAGTTGTAGACATCTGAGTTAACCTATCCACACGATACGGTAAGTGGGTTACTGAAAGGGTGAGACCAGTCTGCAACAGTGGATCTCACCCCTGGCTACACATTACTTTCACTTCCTAAGCTCTTAATTCCTGGGTCCCATTCCAGATCAATCAAATCAAAATCTCTACCAGGGAGACCCAAATATTAGTATATTTAAAGTTCCCTAGGTGGTTTCAATGTGAACCATGGTTTAAGAAAATGGTGTTTGAATTTTTGCTCACATTTTCCCTTAAAAAAAAAAAAAAAAAGATGCTGGAAGTGATGCTAAATGTAAGCCCTAAAGGGAAGAAATTAAGACATTACCAGGCCGGGTGCGGTGGCTCAAGCCTGTAATCCCAGCACTTTGGGAGGCCGAGACGGGCGGATGGAGCTTGTAGTGAGCAGAGATCGTGCCACTGCACTTCAGCCTGGGCAACAGAGAAAAAAAAAAAAAAAAAAAAAAAGACATTACCAGCCAAGTGGGAATTGATTGTTTCAGAAAAAGGGAATTTCAGACAAAGGAAATAATATAACAAAATATTTAAGATTTAAATTAGGATGATGTATTCAGGGAACTATAAATAGTTGGATAGTGAATGAGCAGACCAAGAGATAATGATGAAGAGAGACAGAGGAGCCTAGCTATACTAGACTGTTTATGTAATGCTTTTGCAAGCAGATAGTTGGAAATATTGCTATTTTTGTTTTCTTTTTCTTTTATTTATTTATTTATTTTTATTTTTATTTTTTTGAGACACAGTCTCACTCTATGGCACATGCTGAAGTGTAGTGGCACGATCTTGGCTCACTGCAACCACTGCTTCTCGTGTTCAAGCGATTCTCATGCCTCAGCCTCCTGAGTAGCTGTGATTACATATTTTTAGTAGAGATGGGGTTTTGTCATGTTAGCCAGGCTGGTCTTGAACTCCTGACCTCATGTGATCCATCTGCCTCCACCTCCCAAAGTGCTGAGCTTATAGGCGTGAGCCACTGCACCCGGCCCTGTTTATGTTTTCTATTGTGTTTTCCTGTTATGAAAAACTTGGAGGTGGTGATAAAGACACTGAGATGATGCATATAAAAGCATGTCAAAAGCCAAAGTGCTTACAAACATAATATGTCAATATCATCATCATTAGGTCACCTGAAAAATTTACAGAGACTGTATTCCAGATAGCCAAGAGGCAAGAGTAGGAGTCACATTAAAACTCTAATAAGATGCCTTCTCGCAGGCCATCATTACAAGTAACTAAAAATGACTCTGTCATTAAAATATGTTTGTTTTCATTGTATTGGCATAAACTTTCATCAAATTAACGTCTTTGCTGCTAAATCGATGGTTATTAATGCTAAGCTTGAGACATGAATATTAAATGTTTACTTTTCTTTTTAAGCATTCTGTGTATCTTTCTTACTATATAAGCAATAAAATCTAACTTCTAATTACCAAGTATTTAATTTTAATTACTCCAAATGTATAATGTATTCCTATGGCAATTAAAAGTAAGATTCTACAAAAGGCCCTTTATCAGACTTTGGAAAACTAGATGCATTTGATTTACAATTCCACTTACCCCGATGTGAGTAGAGATAGATACTAGGCATTTCAGCTTGAAATCTGTTCAACCTAGAGGTCATGTTGCTGCCATACATTTTATTTTTTTCCTTTACTTTGCAAATTAAGAGTTAAAAGTTACACAACACTAGTTTTTCAAAGCAAAGCCACAGATGCAAAGTAGATGGATTAACTCATGACAAAGAGGGCAAATGGAAATTCACTTAATGTTAATGTCTCACACAAAAATGCCGATAAAAATAATTAACATATTCTTAAAACATTAGAATAGCTTGTGAATTCCATGCAAATGGTATCACTTAGAGTTCAAATTCACATGTGAAAACAGTTTGCTATATGTGCAACTCTGGGTTCAACTAAATTAGATAGGCAATTGATATTTATATTCCTAAGTCTAACCAGTTTTTTTTTTAAGTATTACAAAAATTTCTCATTCCTTAAAGCAAAGAAAAAATGTTAATTGCCTTTTTGCATTTTAATTTTTTTAAATGTTTTATTTTACTTTAAGTTCTAGGGTACATGCCCCAAACATGGAGGTCTGTTACTTAGGTATACATGTGCCATGGTGGTTTGCTGCACCTATCAGCCTGTCATCTAGATTTTAAGCCTTGCATGCACTAAGTATTTGTCCTAATGCTCTCCCTTCCCTTGCCCCCAGCCCCTGAATAGGCCCAGTGTGTGATGTTTCCTTCCCTGAGTCCACGTGTTCTCATTGTTTAACTCCCACTTATGAGTGAGAACATGTGGTGTTTGGTTCTCTGTTCCTGTGTTAGGTTGCTAAGGATAATGGCTTCCAGCTTCATCCATGTCCCTGCAAAGGACATGAACTCATTCCTTTTTATGGCTGCATAGCATTCTATGGTGTACATGTACCACATTTTCTTTATCCAGTCTATCATTGATGGGCATTTGGGTTAGTTCCATGTCTTTTCTATTGTGAATAGTGCTGCAATAAATATATGTGTGCATGTGTCTTTATAGTAGAATGATTTATATTCCTTTGGGTATATACCCAGTAATGAGATTTGCTTGGTCAAATAGTATTGCTGGTTCTAGATCCTTGAGGAATCATCACACAGTCTTCCACAATGGTAGAACCAATTTACATTCCCACCAAAAGTGTAAAAGTGTTCCTATTTCTCAACAGCCTCTCCAGCATCTATTGTTTCTTGACTTTTTAATAATCTCCATTCTGGCTGGTGTGAGATGGTATCTCATGATGGTTTTGATTTGCATTTCTCTAATGATCAGTGATGTTGAGCTTTTTTTCATACGTTACTTGACAACAAATATGTCTTCTTTTGAGAAGTGTTTATTCATATCCTTTGCCCACTTTTTGATGTTTTTGTTGTTGTTGTTGTTCCTGTAAAGTACAGTTCCTTGTAGATTCTAGATATTAGACCTTTGTTGGATAGATAGATTGGAAAAATTTTCTCCCATTCTCTAGATTGCCTGTTCACTCTGATGATAGTTTATTTTTGCTGTGTAGAAGTGCTTTAGTTTAATTAGATCCCATTTCTCAGTCTTGGCTTTTGCTGCAATTCCTTTTGGTGTTTTCATCATGAAATCTTTGTCCATGCCTACATCTTGAATAGTATTGCCTAGGTTTTCTTCTAGGGTGTATATGGTTTTGGGTTTTACATTTAAGTCTTTAATCCATCTTGAGTTAATTTTTATATAAGGTGTAAGGAAAGAGTCCAGTTTCAATTTTCTGCACATGGCTAGCCAGTTTTCCCAGCACCATTTATTAAATAGGGAATCCTTTCCCCATTGCTTGGTTTTGTCAGGTTTGTTGAAGATCAGATGGTTTGTAGATGTGTGGTGTTATTTCTGAGGTCTCTTTTCTGTTCCATTGGTCTATCTGCCTTGGTACCAGTACCATGCTGTTTTGGTTACTGTAGCCTTGTAGTATAGTTTCAAGTCAGGTAGCCTGAGGCCTCCAGTTTTGTTCTTTTTGCTTAGGATTGTCTTGCCTATATGGGTTCTTTTTGGTTCCATATGAGATTTAAAGTATTTTTTTCTAATTCTGTAAAGAAGGTTAATGGTAGTTTAATGGGAATAGCATTGATTCTATAAATTATATAATTTTTAAATTTATATGATTCATATATTTATAAATTATAT
>NW_012114899.1:1688370-1690030 GCF_000951035.1 Colobus angolensis palliatus | reverse complement strand
TTTTTAATTAATAATTTTTTTTTGAGACAGAGTCTCACTCTGTCACCCAGCCTGGAGTTTAGTGGCTCAATCTCAGCTCACTATAATCTCTGCCTCCCGGGTTCAAGCGATTCTCTTGCCTCAGCCTCCTGAGTAGCTGGGATTACAGGTACCCGCCATCACGTCCGGCTAATTATTGTATTTTTGTAGAGACAGGGTTTCACTATGTTGGCCAGGCTGATCTTGAACTCCTGACCTCAGGTGATCTGCCTACCTCGGCCTGCCAAAGTGCTGAGATTACAGGCTTGAGCCACAGTGCCCAGCCAAATTTTTAAATAAATTTATGTAATTTATACTTTATAGATTTTTAAATAAATTTATATAATTTATAATTTATTAATTTTTTGAGGCAAGGTCTCACTCTGTCACCCAGGATGGAGTTCAGTGGTGCTATCTTGGCTCACTGCCAACTCTACTTTCCAGGTTCAAGTGATCCTCCCACCTCAGCCTCGTTAGTAGCTGGGACCACAGGTGTACGCAAAAATGCCCACCCAATTTGGTATTCATATGTGTTTGTAGAGACAGGGTTTAATTATGCTGCCCAACCTGCTCTTGAACTCCTGGGCTCAAGGAATCCACCTGCCTTGGCCTTCCAAATTGCTGTTATTAAGGCATCAGCCACCATGTTTGGCCAAGTGCCAATATTTTAAAAGCAATATGGAGAATGTCTAAGTTGACTCAGGGTTGATATGAAAATTAAATGAGATAAATGCATAAAGCACTTAGAACACTGCAGGTCATATGTCAACCCAAAGGACAGCATCTTTGTGGGAGAACTACAGATGAGCACAATAACAGGCTATTTCTGAGTAGTTTTGCCCAAGAGTTTAGGGAGAGCAAGGATATGCAAACTGGGTGGGTAACTAAAGAGCAAATTAACTCAAATCTTTCATTCAGCCTGTTTGGAGTTTCCCTATTTTTTGTAAGCAAACAAAAGGATTATAGAACAATTAGGGTTAAAGCCAGGTTTGTTTTACATGGTGAAGTTATACTGTCAATGTAAGAACAAATTTCATACATAAGATCTTTCATACATAAAAGCTTCATAGATGACTTCTTCCAATGAAGACACAACTACAAATCAGCAAATTAGAACAAAATCTTCAGCATTCTGGCCTTTAGGGATCAAAATTATGTGAGTTATCTCCCCCCCCATGCTATCAAGTCCCACACCCACAAACATGGGTCAACTTTCTAAATCCTTGTTCTCCTCAATGTGAATAGGTAATCAAGGTCACTTCTATAAGGTGAAAGTGAAAGAACAAGACCCTCTCCACCCTCCCATTCCACTCCCCCACACACATAGTATTTCAAGGGCAAGAAATGATTTGAAATAATATCATCAATAAAAATAATAATTACATCAAATTTGGGTCCACAAAAGAGAATATCAAAAGGACAGTGTGCTGACAAAAGTCTAAGGAAACACAATGAAGAAAAGATAATCAGAGAAAAAGAAGCACTTGCAAATTAAGAATTAAGGATAGTAGCTTGATCAGGTGCTGATCAAAAGTAGATTGACCCCCAGATCATATCTTCTCTGAGGAATATGGGGATGAAAAGAGCATGATAGTGTTTGGATCTCTGTCCCCATCCAATCTCATGTTGAATTCTAATCTCC
>NW_012114899.1:1620187-1688171 GCF_000951035.1 Colobus angolensis palliatus | reverse complement strand
CATCCTTTTTTATGGCTGCATAGTATTCCATGGTGTATATGTGCCACATTTTCTTAATCCAGTCTGTCACTGATGGACATTTGAGTTGGTTCCAAGTCTTTGCTATTGTGTATAGTGCCACAATGAACATACGTGTACATGTGTCTTTATAGCAGCATGATTTATAATTTAAATCCTTTGTGTATATACCCAGTAATGGGATGGTTGTGTCATATGGTACTTCTAGTTCTAGATCCTTGAGGAATCGCCATACTGTTTTCCATAATGGTTGAACTAGTTTACAATCCCACCAACAGTGTAAAAGTGTTCCTATTTCTCCACATCCTCTCCAGCACCTGTTGTTTCCTGACTTTGTAATGATTGCCATTCTAACTGGTGTGAGATGGTATCTCATTGTGGTTTTGATTTGCATTTCTCTGATGGCCAGTGCAGCACCATTCTCTTGGTGCTGTCCTCACAATAGTGAGTGACTTTTCATGAGGTCTGGCCCATTAAAAGTACATAGCACCTCCCTTCCTCCATTCTCTTGTGCCTGCTTTCACCATGTGAAGTGCACCATGTGCCTGCCTTTCACCATTTGCCTGCCTCCACTTCACCTTCTGCTATGATAGTAAGCTTCCTGAGACCTCCCCAGAATCATATGCTGCCATGTTTTTTGTGCAGCCTGCAGAACCTTGAGCCACTTAAACTTCTTTTCTCTATAAATTACCCAGTCTCAGAGCCTCCAGTAATTTTTCCTTTTTTTTGAGATGGAGTCTCAATCTGTCGCCCAGGATAGAGTACGGTGGCACATGGTGCGATCTCAGCTTACTGCAACCTCCACCTCCCAGGTTGAAGTGATTCACGTGGCCCAGCCACACGAGTAGCTGGGATTACAGGCAGCCACCATCACGCCTGGCTAATTTTTGTATTTTTAGTAGAGATGGGGTTTCAACATGTTGACAAGGCTGGTTTCGAACTCCTGGCCTCAGGTGATCTGTTTGTCTCCGTCTCATACAATGCTGGGATTACTGGTGTGAGCCACCACGCCCGGACTCAGGTATTTATTTGTAGCAATGCAAGAAAGGCCTAATACGGAGCAGGCAAGAAGTTATAGTTCTTCACTGTAAGTCTTTTTTTTTTTTTTGTCTGATTTTTTTAAACCATACATATGTAAAATAAAATTTATTTTTAAAGAACTATCTTAATTCAGACTGCTGTAAAATGTTAGGATTTTTATGCAATTATCTGACTTCAGTCATTGACAGAACTAGTTTTTGGAAGTGTCAATGTCCATCAGTTAAAAATGTAAGTGAACAAGTTTGGTGTATAGTTTATTGCAGAGGGAGAATGCACACCACAGGGGAACCACCTGTGAAGTAGCTCAGTACAACGGTGTCAGAAGAACCTATTATAGAATTGGGGCTTTTGTTGAATAATTTTGAGGAAGGTTCTAAGAAAGTGGAAGTTGGTCCTACATTGTGCATTGTCAGAAAGCAGAGGAAATTTTAGGATTAGATATCTCAATAAAACTTACAGAGAGGGCAGGCTACAGCAAGCCTAAAATTGAAGCTAGTAAAGAAGGAGTATTTACTGAGACAGGAAGATACCTGGTTTAGTAAGAGAGAGAGAGATCTGATATATTTTGTGGTATGCACAGTGACACAGTCTGAAGTAGGTGGTTTATGACATTATTTATGCTCAACAGGAGAACAACATGGCATAGCTGCCAGTGTCAAATCAGTTTGTAATAACCTGAGGTCCAGCTATGAGCATCAGATCAGTTGCTGGATGTCACTGGCTGCTTTCTTCTTTCTTAGAAGAAAACCAAGAGGGATATGTCTAGAAATAACTATTGATAGTTTGTGATTTTGATTTACATGAATTGGGTTTTTATGTGTGAGATTTTCCTTGGGAAATTACAGTTTCCTTAGTAATCAGAGACCAAATCTTAATCACACGTATATACCCACAAGAGGCAACCTAGATGGGTTAGGCTTTTATTCTTCCTACAGAGGTTAAGCCACAAGGCTAACATCACTTAGCCATTATCTGGAAGAGTTAGGACTAGAAATGGTGTTTGGACAAAAGCTTCTTGGTGCTGTGTTGGTATTGTCTCACGTGGCATCCCAGTAAGATGGATGTCTCACTACTGTTTGGAAGAAGGGCGTGATGCATTATTGTGATTCGTTCCACCACATGCCTTTCACATGGGTTTTGCCCTTTGCTACACATGTGGGATGGTAGAGCTCTGAGGATTTAGTTCCATTGCTTTAGACCAAAGGGACTTCTGAAGAAGGCTAAAGCCTGAACTGCCAAGTGCCATCCTCATTTAATAGGGAGCAGCTAGTTTGTTCCTGGACTAAGGCAACAGATGTTTCTAAAGTTTCTGCCAAATGTTTAGCAGCAACATGACGCTAGAAGTACAGCAGAAGGTACGACAGATGTACGTACAATACGAGAAGCAGAGGGCTGGCAATGACAAGGGCCTGCTCTTGAGTTTAGTGCCAACAATCACCATCACAGAGAACATTAAGTGCAATAAATGTAGCAGTGTTCCTTAATACTATGCCATTAGAACCATATTTATCTCACTTGTTAACTGTACAATGCAGAAAATTCATGAAATATATTACTGTGCAAGACCATTCACAAATCCAATGAACAGTAAGTGGGTGCCCATTGTGAATGACGTACTGATGGGTAATGATGACATTTTCAAATAAATATGCATATCCTCAAGGAATTTTGACACCAATCTTGGTACTATATTACCTGTGTTCTTATGGTTGTCACTTACTAGCTGGGTGGCCTTGGAAAAATCATTAAAATTTTAAATCTTCAATTATGTTATTTATAAAAATTAGGGAAAAATACCTTCTGCAGAGAGCTGTTATGAGGATTAAGTGAGATATGACATAAAAAGTTCTCATCCCTGAGTGTAGTACTTCATGAATGTTATCTATTATTATTTGTAATGAAGTTCTTCCCTACTGTATTTATTTAATAGTGATAGTTTGAATGTATCCCAAATAATGTAGAATGCAGAGAAAGAAAAACTCATGAGCCAAAACTTATGCTTAAATGTATCAAAAAAATATAGTAATTTCCTCCATCAAAGACACATCTCTACTATTAAACAAAAACTCTGCATGCCTGCAGAAAGCAAATAATGGCTCTTCAAAGATGTCTACTTTCTGATCCTTAGAATTTGGATATATATGAGAATTTGGATATATATTACCTTATATGGAAAAAGGGGCCTACAGATGTAATGAAGGGTATGAACATTGAGCCCGGAAGATTGCTCTGGATTATCCAAGTGGGTTCAATTAATCACCACGATGCTTGAAAGTGAGGAAGGCAGGAGAGATGATCTCAGTAACGCAATATGAGAAAGACTGGACCTAGACTTGCATTGCTGGCTTTGAAGATGGGATGGGGCCAAGAGCTGAGAATGTGGGAAGTTTCTAAAAGATGCAAAGACAAGGAACAGATTCTTTCCTAGAGCTTCCAGAAAGTAACAACAGCCCCACTGACACCTTAAATGTAGCCTAGTAAGACCCTCATCAGACTTCTAACCTGCAAGACTATACAGTAAAAATGTGTGTATTTTTATTGTCTTTTTGCTTTATTAAGTTATATTGGCAAAATGACTAAGAGACACTTAATACATGTGTAGTGTATACGCTAACAGAAAAGAATGATAGCTCTTTAATGAAGATTCATCTTGTCTATTACATAACGAAGTCAAATAGACCAAGTCCATTATAGAAACTTAAATTCTAGGATGTCATATCTGGATGGTCATTGCAAACTCCTCTACATGTACTTTAGAAATTCCTTGAATTTGAGAGAGCTGAAAAGTAGTTCAAAAACAGGGGCCAGAAAATGTAGGAGGAAAGTAATTTGAAAATGTTCTAAAGGAAAGACAGAGAGAGAAAAATTGTATAGTGGGCCTAAAAAAAATAGTGATATATGTGCAGATTGACTTCAAGACCTTAAATATCCCTTTGCACACCTTTTACCTCTTCACAGGGGACCTTATAGTTTGTTGTGATTTGGACAATACCAGAAAAATCAGAATCAACAACCCCAACAACCTTGCCCTCCCTAATATTCATATAGTTAATCATTATTTAGCTTAAGGTAATTTTCTCCATTAAAATTGTAATCTTAGGAGCAGTGAGCACACTTCGTTATTTATACTGGGATTTTACTAAGCTTCTAAATTCTACACAGCGAGTTCCTCCACCCTGTTCCACAACTATCTTTCAAAAAATAATAAAATGCTCCAAAACTTTTTCTTAAAAGTTAAAAAATTTAATCTCCAATAAGCCTTACAAACATTATAAATGTAAAAGGGAAATTTGAAAGTAAGGCCTTATTGACATTGATATATGGAGAACCCACTGAAACTTAGGACCTGTGATCATTTGTCAACTTTCATGTCTAACCTCGTGATCACTGTTTCTTCTCATTAAATGAGAGATTAGTTTTCTATTTTCAAGTAGACTTACTTCTCCATTGATAGGCATAAATTATAACTTTTCTAGAACATTGACTAAAAAATTAATTACTTTTATATGAGTCCAAAGTCTTATTTTAAAATTCCAAAACCTCTCAACTTAATTCTAAGTTTCATTTTATTTTAAAGTATATCAACATGATCATACTGTAAAATGGAAAGATTTGTCTTGTGGTTAAGTTAAAATTGTCATTATATTTTTAGACCATGAATTTTAACACTCTCTAGAGAGTTAGTGTTGGAATTATGTCCAAAATCAAAACAGGAAATGAACAGGGTCATTAAATTAGAGTAGTAAGTGGTTTTACATATTTTTGTTTTGCCAAAAATTTCTCTATCAAAATATGATCTTTCCTAGATTAAGGCATGATTCTTTTTTCTTGATAAGCATATTTAACTGTACACATCTGTACCATGAGTCTAAAATGTGTATTTTTGATATTCCAGATTTCTCTTCAAAATTTAATGGTGTATCCTAGATAATCAGGAAAATTTCTCTAATTATGCAAATAATTAATATTTGTAAAATGTGTTAATATTTTCAGGCAAAAGTATAAGGCAGTGAAAATCACAAAGATCAATAACTCAAAGACTGTGAACACTTCCTTTTATTTTCCATCGCTCCCTGAAAATTTAATTTAGTTTACTTTATCTAAGACATAATGTGGTACAACTGAACCATACTAACTGAATAGGGACACCATAGCCTATATGTTACAAATAATACGAATTTAGCAAGTGAACATTAAGAAGGTTACATTTTCAGACTACTAAGACAGTAAGTTTATTGTGTTTTGGAAGTAGTGCAAGAAATGAAGAATTATTCTAAGGCCAACTACTCATTGCCTAAAGCAACCTATACTCAGGTCCAAGATATGCCTTAGGATTTCATTATTTTCTTTTTATTTTATCTAAAATGTAACAGTAACATATCAGTTACTAAGAGACCAGGTTCCAAAATAATTTGAAGCTTAACATTCAGAACCAATATGCTGTTGCTTTTCCCTTCAATTAACCTAGCTTATCCCATTAAGAATTCTTTAACTCCTTGGCAAGCTAAACCGTAAATAGGCACAACAGGTATAGTCATCTACTGTAAATGAAATAGAATATTCTGCAGAGACGAATAGAACAACAGTAGGTTGCAGAGGGAAGATGTAAGAATCAGAACTGTGTTCTAATTGAGATACTGTCTTCAGGAAAGTTTCTTTACTTTCCTGAACCTTGAAGTACTCATGAGAAAAACTGGTGCTAATAAGAATACCTATCTCATGGTGTTAGTGTAGAAATTATTGAGAAAATTCATGGAAAACATTTAGTACAATATTTGGCACAGATAAAAGTACTGTACGAAAGCTTTCTATAATGATAATAAACAGAGTTATTATCATTTTTAATGCTTTCTTGAGAATTTAAGCTAATTTAGAAACTCACTGAATTCAAACATTACTTTTAGAACCATTTTAACTGTCTTTTTTAAAGACCAGATATTAATTTACTTTCTATAATTAAAATGGCATGGCACTATATTGATCTGAGGATTCCTTTTCTAAAATTTACCCTTAAAAGTTATCTGCTTTTGTACAGAAAGTTACTCCAACTTTTTGTTTTATTTTTTATTTTTTTCAAAATCCCATTATATCCACTTCTCTTTGCTCCATCAACCTTTAAATGGCCTTTGGCCAAAAGCCATAAAACACTGACCTAAAGGTTGCTGCTCTGCTCTTTACTGTGTCCTGAAATAGTTTTAATGGAACTTAGAACCTCAAAGACTCTCAGGGTTAGGAAGGATCTCAAATGCCATTTAATTCAACTTCCCTCCCTCTCATCCAACATCTATGACATCTGCAAGTCATCACCGAGATTTTAGTGAAAACCCCCTAGTGATAAAGACATCACTGCCTCAAGAGACAGCTAACTTTCAGACAGCTGCCACAAAAGTTAGAGCAGTTGTTAAGAAGCCACAGAAGATCTCCCTAGAAAGAAGCAGATGTTCTTGACTCATTTTTAAACATAGAACTGCAATCATGTCTAAGAAAACAACTTAAAAGCTCAGCCATATCTCATCTTTACTCCGTTGAGAGCTGTTGCATAATCTATTTTATTTAAGGAATCAATAAGGTATGTTATATGAGCATAGCTTTTTTACAAAGATATCAAAAATTGTTTCTGCTGTAGTAAAGCAATGTCTCCATTAGAACTCTGTCTTGTCTCCTTTATCTATGAAATGGAAGAAAGAATGCTAGCCACTTCCTAATTGTTGCAGAAACTACCTGAGGTTACCCACATCAAACGCTTAGCACGCAGTACTAGGGACATAATAAGCATTCAACAAACAGTGGTAAGCACTAGAAATAATGCCCATGAAGTGCCTAGTAGCATGCTTGGCTCATTGTGTATATTCCAAATATGTAATTATTACTCATTAGGCCATTTGCTTCATCAGCCAAGACCTCAATTATTGCCTGCGAAAAAAATATAGCTTGGCAAGTGCTACTACATGAGGAGCAAGATAACTGGTTAAAATGTTGATAGAATATAACAAGAATGTGACACCATTATGGACTTTCCCAATAAAGAAAATTTCACCACACTGTGAACAAGGAAGCATTATGGGACCCATGGCAAAAGCAGACCTATGATCGCTTTGTACCAGAGCGAAAGACCATGTTGTGCTGTGTTTTAGAGTCCAGGTTCTCTATAATTAGGATACAGGGTAGCTGAAATTGGGGAATACCCATGAAGCATTTCCATGTTTATTACAATACAGAAATATTACTTTCTCAAAACTGGCTCCACAATAAGACAGAGCAGAATAAATGGTCATGTACAGGTTAACTAAAAATGTCACATTTCAAGTAAGTTTCTCCATTATCTCTCAGCTCTACCCATTCCCTCTTATGATTCCATAGCCTACATCAACCCTGGCACCCCATGCCTTCAACAGCCACCTATCTTATTCTCCAGCCTCCCACCTCTACTTATCCTGCACAGAGATGCCAAATGGTAGAACAATCTTCCTCTGATAGCAATGTCATCTTCTTGCTCAGGAATTCCCCGCTGGTCAATATTGCTCATCCTATCAGATCCTACCTTCTTGATCCAGCCTTCCACCCTCTCTCCCATCATCTCCCACTGGTCTATGAACTACATCTTGAATTCAACCCCCTCCAGGGATTTCAGAGGAAATGCATCCTACCATCATCCCACCAGTTCCTGCCTTTCCTCCTCCAAGTCTAGCTCAGAATTCAATTCCTGTAAGAATTCCCGCAGACACCTTTTACTGATGGGAAGACAGCTTTTCTGTATTCTGTTTGCATCATATTAACATTCACCTCCTTGCATGTTGCTTTCAAATGGCTTTAATCCCCATGATACATGAATATTGTTCATCCCAAATGTACTGGAATGTCCTTCCAGGATTAGTTCATGTCCTTCATTTCATACAGAAGCCCAACAAGCTGTGTCTTCAGGGACTGAGAAGTTCTAGTTCTTTGAAGGGATTATAATTACATTCTACTCATTTTGAGTGAGGTGCAAATCATCCCAGTGTCCTCTGTTTTGTTTCTCTTCTGCAAGAGGCAGGAAATGTAGGTTGAAATAATTCAGAGGGGCAGAGTGCTTATATGCTCTGCCAGTCTACTGTGGATAATGCCACATATTGATGCAGCATTTTACCATTCACAAACTGACCTCACATTTGTTATTTAATTTGAGCCTCAAGTAAATTAAGCAAATTACTCACCTTTCCCAATCAGTTACCAACTGGCAGAGATGAGAAAGAACTCCAGATCTGTTGAGTAAAAGTCTCGTACTTTTCCACCACCCCGCCAGAACTGTCTCCCTACAGTGAAGCTCTCTCTTTCGCCCTGCCTGTACATGTACTCAGTCTCTTCTACACGAACCACCTTGCGTTGACTCTCCATTGCTACCCTTTGTCCCTGATTTCTTCTCTAGGTTTGCACTATGACAATTCTTAAAAGGGAATTTTGGTACTTCTTCTTTATCATTACTTTTTTTTGTTTTCCAAAATGGAGTCTCACCCTGTCACCCAGGCTGGAGTACATTAACACAATCTCAGCCTACCGCAACCTCCGCCTCCAGGTTCAAGCTATTCTCCTGCCTCAGCCTCCTGAGTAGCTGGGACTACAGGTGTGCAGCACCACACCCAGCTAATTTTTGTATTTTTAGTAGAGATGGGGTTTCACCATGTTGGTCAGGCTGGTCTCGAAATCCTTACCTCGTGATCTGCCCGCCTCAGCCTCCCAAAACGCTGGGATTACAGGCACGAGCCACTGCACTGGCCTCTTTCTTTAAATCTTTAAATATATGCTTCTCTGTACTTTGCACATAATATATCAGATATTGCACATAAATACTCATTGGATAAGCCAAAGCAAATATTCCAAAATAAGTTTTAGTTTCCATTAATCCAGTAGTAATAACCAAATTTCCAGGATAAAATACCATTATATTGGTAAATACTTAAAATGCCAAAATTAATTGCCCACCTACTTGGGCTCCAAGTCATTTGTGGAAACCTATACAATGTTTTAGCATGCCCTTATCTAACCCCTCAATACACTTCAGTAACCGTCCAGCTGAAAAGAGTGCACCAGGCAGAAAAAAATAATAAAGCTGCCTCTTCCTCTATCCTCAGGAAAATCAAAATATTTTCTATGTAAATGACCACTTAGAATACAAGTTCCACACACTCTAGTTGATGTTATCTACTTGATTCCTTCCAGGCTTTTTTTGAAAGTTTGAAAAAAGGAATAATTGAAAAAAGGAAAAGTGTTACTTACCTTTACATTTCTCTTGTCCCCCTTCCCACCTTGACCCCCTCCCCTTCACATTTTGTCCTGTAAACATAGGCATGTGCACATCCAAACACACACACACACACATACACAGTCACTCATGGGTAGCAGACAGTCAATACAACTGACAAATTGTTGACTGACTTGCTTTAGGAAATCATAGAGTTGGAAAGTATCACCAAAACAAAACAAAACAAAATATATCAATGAAGTTATTTTTATTCTTTATTGCAGAGAAAAGAATCCATCCAAAAACTCTCCTGAGTTTCCACAACCTCCCAAGATTTCATATCAGTATGTTCTTTTGCATATTTAACCTAAATCATGTTGTATAGGAGCAATGTAGTGTTAAAGGAAGTTTGACTAGAGTATAATCTTCATGTTGAAAGACAACAAGGAACAGAAGTGAATAAGCAAAGTGAAGCTATATACTGGAGGATGTTAAATGCTAGTTTGTTTCTAAGCTAAGGAAATCAATTAATTAAACTATGAGGAAGGAAAGAAACACAGTTTTAGTTAAAATGATCAAAGCAGCGCGCGCACACACACACACACACACACACACACACACGTTTACAGGCTGACTTTTTCTGAAGTGCTCCCCTGGAAATCCCCCCTTCCCTAAATGCATCTCGTGTTCTGAGTGTGAAGCTCATAGGTGCAACGCCAACTGCCACTACAGAAATAGCTACTTTCAATGGAATTGAGTTATGTTTGGCAAAAATGACATTTTTTTATTGAGGCTTTCACTTTTCCTCTTCTTTTAGTTTTTTTTTTTTTCTTTCTTTCTTTTTTTTTTTTATATAGAATGCTCTAAATATTCCTACTGCGTTGGCTGGTTTATGCTTAAAACAGTTCCTTTCTACTTATATACAACATGCTCATGTAATTTGACTATGCAAACTGCAAAATTTCATTGTTTGTATTTTAAACAGGATCTCCCTCATAAAGATTAGTTGCTCTCTACATATGTATAGATGTGAATTAAAAAACACTTAACAGTTTTTACTTGATAACTTTTCTTTCCTGTGAGGAGCAAAATAAGATAAAGGAGTAACAAAGAAGTGGGACGGGCAGCTAGGGAGAAGATGGCTCTGGTTGATTTCATCGGTGGGATATCAGCTATTCACAGATAACACCCTGAATAACACACTGCCACCCTTATGCTCAACTGAAAAACTCTGAAGGAACAGAAAGGCATAAAAATATAGTGGCAACTGCATTGGCATGATTGAAGATTCATGAAAACTAGCTCCCATTTCTACCTGTGCTACTGACTAGCTGTGCATCTTTCAGTTAGTCACTTAACTTCTCTGAACCTCACTCACTAGTGACCGAATCAGTATCCATGTCTATTTTACTGCAAAGCTAAATGCTTTTTCTACCACATTGCCATACATATCAAAAAAACAAAGTCTATGGGTGTCTGGTAGTTTATGAGAAAATGGGAGTTGGCACAGAGGTGTAAAATCATTGCTCCATGTCATCAGCTAATGAGGGAGCTGTTAAACCAAAATTAAAGTCTCCTTCTGCCAAGTTGAAGCCTATAGAGCTTTTGCAGATTTTTATTACAATTTCTGCTGAATACAACCTGGTATATTGAATAGCATCATAATATGCTAATAGTGTTTTTAAACATCTTTTTATATACTATGTCAAACTAGTCTAGCATTCATATGAATTTGGAAAATGGAAGTTAGTTAACATGGTTGACACTAAGCTCATAATATTATGGACATACATGTGTTTAAGAGTGAATTAAAGAAGGCTGAAAATTTAAAATGCTGCATGTAGTTCCTAATTCCACCCTATCCTAATTTTCCAAATATACCATAAAAATTAAATATCTGAACAAAAGAAACTAGTCTGGTACTTTAATCATCAGATCTATTTCCATAATACATCCAGATCTGGTTCAAGCCTCATATGTCACAGCAGTTTTGTAAATTTTAACTAGCAACATTTCTGGCAAATGTTCTTATGAATCTAATGAAAGGCAAAAAAGAGACTCCAGATTCAGAAATTCATGAGGATGATAAAATCTGGCAAGATCTGTATTATATATAATATTTATTTTTAGTGGAAGGATCTATTTTGAGGTTGTGGGGATTTTTTTGTCTCCTTTGTTGAACTAGAAAAAGCAGCTATACTATTCCAACAACCTACATTTTTATTTCTGTGTTAAAACCCGAAAGCTTATTTCTGCTGAGAAATTGTATAACTAGTATCTATGGTAAAGTTTGGTTATACAGTAGTCAAGGCATTGTTTCCTAGGAAACCAGTAAATGTTTTAAAAGTATTAAATGTAAGCTAGCTAGTGCTTACCACTGCGATACAATGATGATTTGAGACCTCAACTGCCAGAACTCCTTCACCCAGGAAAGGTAAATAAGACATGACCAATTACTAGGAGGAAAAGATTCTTTACTGTTTTTACACAAAAAACACATATACTACTGTACTTAACCTATTTCCTACCTTACACTCCATCCGTAAAACAATGCTTTCAGCACAAAATAAAGACGACTACAACAATTCAGATAGGCTCCATAGGTGGTGCATAGTAGCATGGCAAGAGAAAATAACACCCTTACTGCTCATTCTTGACATATACTGTGGCTTTATAAGAAAGATCTTTAGTTCAGGAGAAAATAAAGAACTATTCTCTGTTCTTGGCTCTGCAGTTTTCTACCTTCGGGTAAAAACACCTCTCTGAACTTCAGTTTCTTCATGTGCTAACTTCATCAGAGAGCTTTGTAAATATCTCTTTTAAAATACATGAATGAATCAAACAAATAAAGAATTTAGTGGAAAGTCAAGTCCCGTAGAAATGCACACAAACTTATTGGATTTCAGCGACTGTTATAAGCATTCTGCATCCTGCCATTTGCCCAACTGTGAAGGTTCCCCTTCTTCTCACCCACCAATCAATCAGCATCAACTCACAAGCCCCATAGGTAGTCCTTTTACATCAATCATCTTTCCATCTTTACTTCAACAGTTCCAAGTTAAGACTTCATTAGCTTTCCCTAACTTGTCTGCCTGCCTAAAACATCCTCCAAACTTTAGGGCATCCTACAGATAGCTCCAAATTAATCTCCTCCAAAAATCAACAGGGTAACTGGAATGTTTGTAACAAAGGATAAAGGCTGGAGGGGATGGATACCCCATTTTTCATGATGTGCTTATTTCACCCTGTACGCCTGTATCAAAACATCTCATGTACCTCATAAATATATAAATCTACTATGTGCCAACACAAAAAAATTACAAATATAAAAAATTAATTTAATTAAAAACACAACAAGGTAACTTTCCTAATTAAATGATTCAATGGTTCTTTACTGCCCACCTACTGCATAAAGGAGTAAAATGCAAGGCTCTCCACAGCTAGGCTCAGTTCCACATTTCCAAACCTCTCCAGTCCTTTCTCTATCAACTCTGTACTTTACCAGAACTGAAATATTCAGGATTCCCCAAAGAACCACATAGCTTCAACTATCTGCACCTTTCCTTGGCATTGAAGTGTATTTGTAAATCCAACACAGGGATGACAAAAAACTCTCCCCTTTTCGACAAGCTTTTTCAAATACAGTTAGAAGGTTGACTATGGAGATAAATTAATTTCACATACAGTTACTAGGGCAGTCCATTCCTTCCCATTTGCTCAGCTATCACCAAGTTGCTGCTACTCTCATCTTTTAAGTGGATCCTGCAGTTGGGCTCCTGGCTTTCAGTTTCATCCTCTTCCTCACAGTTCATTCTCTATTTAGCCCCTAGAATGAGCTAGTCCTAATTTTTTGCAGCTCTCTTGAGGCATAACTGACATGCAATAAAATACACAAATTTTGTATAAAATATACAAAAATATATAATATACAAAATAATATAAATCGAAAAATTTTGGCATATGTTTATACGAATGAAAACATCACCACAGTCAAGATAATGAACATCTCACTCCCCTCAAAGGTTTCCTCCTGACACTTTGTAACCTCTTGCACTCATTCCTCTAGATTAGTTTGCATTTTCTAGAATTGTATATAAATGGTATTATACAGTATACACTCCTTTGTTTCTAGATTCTTTCACTAGCATAATTTATTCAGGTTGTAGTGTGTTTCAGCAGCTTATTGCTTTTTATTGTTGAGTAGTATTTCATGTGTGCATATACCACAGTTTCTTTATCCATTCACCTGTCGACAGACATTTGCATTGTTTCCAGTTTCTAGCTATTACATATAAATCTGCTATGCACACTTATGCACAAGTCTTCATGTGAACATCTTTCGTTTTTCTCTTGGGTAAATATAAAGGGGTGGAATAAGTGGATCTCATGGTAGATGTATGTATAACAGTTTTAAAAAAAACCCATCAAAATGTTTTCCATAATGGTTCTATTATCCTACATTCCCACCATCAGTGTATGAGTTCATTTCTTCTGACTTGGTATGATCATTCTTTTAATATTAACCATTTAACGATTCACATCATGGTTTGCACTTTTCTAACGACTAATGATGTTGAGCATTCGTTCATATGCTTATTTGGTTTTCATATATCCTCTTTGGTGAAATGTCTGTTTAAATATTTGCCAATTTTTTTAGTTGTTCTTTTTGAATTTTGAGGTTCTTTTCATATTTTGGATATAAATCCTGTATCAGTTATTTTATTTCCAAAACATTATCCCAGTCTGTTACATTCCTTTTTATTCTTTCTTACATACAGAAGTTTTTAATTTGATAATGTTCAATTTATCAAGTTGCTCTTTTATGGATCGTGCTTTTGTTGTCATGTCTAAGAAATCTTTGCCTGCTCAAACCCAAGTGCACAAAGTTTTGATCTTATGTGTTCTTCTAAAAGATGGAAGGTTTATATATAAAACTATTTTATTAATAGTTTTAGGCTTTACATTTAAGTCTACAGTCCATTTTGAATCTTTCTGTATTCGGTGAGGTAAGGATTATATTTTTGCAGGTGGATATCCAATTGTTCCAGCACTCACTGTTTCTTGAAGAATATCACTTTTCCACTTAATTGCCTTTGTGCTTTTGTCAAAAATCATTTATCCATATATATGCGTGTGGAGGGCTGTCAGTTTCTGGACTCTCTATTTTGTTCCGTTTTTCTTTTTTTTTTTTTTTTTTTTTTTTTTTTTTGAGGTGGAGTCTCACTCTGTCGCCCGGACTGGAGTGCAGTGGCCGGATCTCAGCTCACTGCAAGCTCCGCCTCCCGGGTTCACGCCATTCTCCTGCCTCAGCCTCCGAGTAGCTGGGACTACAGGCGCCCGCCACCTCGCCCGGCTAGTTTTTGTATTTTTAGTAGAGACGGGGTTTCACCGTGTTAGCCAGGATGGTCTCGATCTCCTGACCTCGTGATCCGCCCGTCTCGGCCTCCCAAAGTGCTGGGATTACAGGCTTGAGCCACCGCGCCCGGCTCCGTTTTTCTATTTGCCTTTATTTATGCCAACAGCACACTGTTATGCTCTTGAAGGATAAACCTTAAGTGGTGTTAGTCATCCATCTTTTTTCTTCTTTTTAAACATTTTTTGGTTATTTTGAAGTCCTTTGCATTTCCATGTGAATTTTAAAATTAGTCTATCAATTTCTACAAATACACCTGCTTGGTTTTTTATTGGGATTGCCCTAAAACTATAGATCAATTTTCTGAAGAATTGACACCAATAATATGAATGGCACATGAATGTATTTTATATTTCCATTTACTTATTTTTCTTTATTTCATAAATGGTCTGTAGTTTTCAGTTTACAAGGATTTTTTACATCTTTTATCACACTTCTCACTAAGTATTTTATATTTTTATGATATTGTAAGAGATATCATATTTCAATTTCTGAGTGTATATAGAGAAATACAATACATTTTGCATATTGACATAGTATCCTGCATCTTACTAAACTCATTTCCCAGTTCTAGTAGCTTTTCTATATATTCCATCTGATTTTCTACTTACATGCTAATATTACCTGAAAAAAGCTATTTATACTCCATCCTTTCCAATATAAATATATTTTTATTCTTGCCTATCACATTAGCTAGAAGCTCCAGTACAATGTTGAACTGAAGTGGAAAGAGAGGCATCCTCATCTTGCTCCTGATCTTAGGGGGAAAATATTCAATTGCCCACCATTAAGTATAATGTTAGCTGTGGGGGTTTTGTAACTGCCCTTTATGAAGTTAAGAGTGTTTCCTTCTATTCCTGTGGAGAGCTTTCAGCAGGAATGGGGATTGGCTTAAGTCCAATGCCTTTTCTGTGCGAATTGAGATGATCATATAGTATTTTTGATTTGTTTTTTGTTGTGGTGGTGCTTTTTTTTTTCTTTTTGCTGGTTAATTTAGTAAATTACAACTTACTTTCAAATGGAAAACCAACCGTATATTCATAGGATGTACACCAGTGGGGATAATGAAGAATTATCTTTATTACAATTTTGTTAGATTCTATTTGCTGAAATTTTGTTAGAGTTTTTGCATTTATGTTCATGAAGCATCTTGGTCTATAGTTTTCTTCCCTTCTAATTCCCTTCTCTTTCTCATATCAGGTAATTCAGGCTCCATAAATTGATCTGAAAATATCCCCTCCTTTTCAATTTTCTGAAAGAGTGTGTACAGAATTGGCATTGTTTCTTCTTTGAATGTTTTATAGAACGTACCAGTGAAGCCCTCTGGATCAATAGTTTTCTTTGTTGGAAGCTTTTAAATATAAACTTAATTTATTCGATAGATATACCACTGTTCAGGTCACCTATTTCTTCTTCAGTGAGCTTTGGTAGTATGTGCCTTTTAAATAATCTGTCCATTTCACATAAGTAAATTTCATGTAAAATGTATTGGCATAAAGTTGTTCAAAAAAATTCCTTATTATCCTCTTGATATCCATGAAATTTGTAAAATGCCTCTCTCTCATTTCTGACATTGATAATGTGTGTCTTCTCCTTCTTTGCTGATTAAGTCTGGTTATATATAGAGGTTTAACTTTTTTTTTTTTTTTTTTGAGACAGAGTTTTGCTCTGTTGCCCAGGCTGAAGGGCAGTTCCATAATCATGGCTCACTGCAACTGCGACTTCCCAGGCTCAGAAGATCCTCCCAGCTCAGCCTCCCAAGTAGCTGAGACTACAGGAACATGCCATCATGCCCAGCTGTATTTTCAGTTTTTTGTAGAGATGGGGTCTCACTGTGTTGCTGGTCTCAAACTCCTGGTGATCCTCCTGCCTTAGCCTCCCAAAGTGCTGGGATTATAGGCATGAATGCGCCCAGATGAGGTTTATCAATTTTATTGATCCTATCAAAGAACTAACTTTTAGATTCATTGATTTTTTTCATATTATTTTTACTATTTTCTATTTCATCGATTTCTAATCTGATCTTTATTATTTCCTTTCTTTTACTTACTATGGGTTTAATTTACTCTCTTTTTTTCTAGTTTCTTGAGATGGAAAAATAATCCTTTTAAACTTGTGAATCATATAATATCGCACTCCACTACAAAATCCTCGCAATGTCTGCTATTGCATTGGGATAATATCCAAGCTTCTACCTAGCCTCACGAGAGCTGATGTCTACCCAACCCTTTACCTTGTGTCCCACCGCATTCCCACTCACCCACCGTGCCCCAGTCCTACTAGCCCTCACGTACATGAAGCTTGTTCCCACCTTAGGGCCCTTGGACTTGCTCTTTCTTCCCAGATCATTTCATGGCCACTCCCTTTTAATAAGTACAATCTCAGATCAAATAAAAGTCCTTCCCAGACTCTCCAGTCTGAAGTAGCTTATCCTCTTACCCCACTCAATCATTAACAGCAGGTTGTTTCATCCATTCAAAACATTTGTTACCATCTGCATTCACTTATTTGTATTTTATTTTTATTGTTTGTCTATTTCTTCGGCTTCTGTGAGCTTAATAAAAATTAACACACTTTTATCTGTTCACTATTGTGTCCCTGACATCATGCTTATTGGGAAGCAGATAGTAAGTGCTCACTAAGCACTTGATGAATGAATGAATGTCCAGACACTATGAAATTCATCTGTCTGATATCTCCACCATGAAGGTTTGTTATGCACGTAGCATTTCAGTGACATATTCAAATCACAACTTAATTTGCTTTTCTATTCCCTGGCTTCACATTACAAGTCTTCCAGAGGTAACAAGGCCTTGTATCTGGGGATTCAAGCTCATTTTTTGGCTGGCTCCATGGTGGGACTTTATCTGTCTCTGCTGCTGAAGAAAGGTCAAGATCTGAGTGAATCTGAGCAAGGCGGCACAGACTTCTCCCCTTCTAAGAAAGGTGCTGATATCTTAAGAAATTGCTAGTCTATGAAGCTGAGTTAAGTTGTAATTCCAAGTTTAAACTTCATTAGGGAGTTTCTTAGAATTCATCAGTCCAGCAAAAAAGAATTCTTCCTCATGTAAAGCTGTGTACATCTGTTTCTCTAGCTGAACCATCATGTCTTGAATGATATATTCTCCCGAGGGTTGTGATGCTAATGTCTGCACAATTTCCAATCACACTAACATTTACTGAGAATTTACCATAATTCTATGCCAAGCACAGAAACATGTATTTTAATCTGAATTTGCTAATTTAATGGCAATAATCCTGTGAGGTGTATAGTATTCTTGTTGCTATTTTACATTAAGGAAACTGAGGCATAGAGAGGCTTAATAACTCATCCAAAATTCAGTAAGTGTTAACTTTCATAGAATTAAGGAACTCAGCTAACTCAACCCCGTTATCTGATTCTAGGGTGCTCACCTAACCATTACTTTCTACTTCATCCTTTCGCAGAGTGGAAATCATGCTGGGAAACAGGACCCTGGTTTGTTCATTGCTATTTTTCTGTCTTGTCTCTTATAAAGTAGACTTTTCATAACTTCTATTGAATTGAATTGGCTGTTATACAAAATCATATATTCATCAATTTTGCTCTAACTTGTCTTCCAGGTAAGGGCCACGGGGCACTAAACCTTGAATATACATATTCAAAGTTTAGTTTATGTTTGGTGTTGTGTCCTCACAAAAACAATATGAAGGCAAAACTAGTAACACTTTCAATAAAATTGATTGTCCTAGTAATTATATGTCATCAGACTCAGAATCACTTTTTAAAATTATTTTTCTAAATAAAAGCAAAAAAATTATAATGTCTATTTGTCCCCACTCTCCAGGTTTAGGATAACAGCTTGTTGACTACCAGTGCTCATTTATTCCTTTGTTAAGTTATAAAACATTTCAAAGATGCAGATAATTACAAAAAATAATAGATATTGATATAACTACTACTTAATATTCATAGATTTTAACGTTTTGTAATATTTGACTCAGCCTTCATTTCTCTCTTCATGCACTGTCTTTGAAACAAAAAGAATTTGATATAGCTAGCGCCTCATTTCCCACACTTTTATCTCCCTCCTTCATCACATAATACCACACATCTGAGGTAGGAGATCAGTCTAACAGAGATTTTTATAATTACACTGTATAACCAATAAATAATACCATTTTACATTTGGAGATTTTACGTAAATGATGTCGTATTATACATACCCTTTTACATCTTTATTTTCTCCAGAATATTTTTCAATTTATCCATAAATTACACTTGAATACATTTTAATTAAATATAACACAACATATTTTTCAGAAGGAAAGACTGGGCCAGGCGCAGTGGCTCATGCCTGGAATCACAGCACTTTGGGAGGCTGAGGTGGGCAGATCACTTGAGGCCAGAAGTTCGAGACCAGCCTGGCTACCACTGTGAAATCCCATCTCTACCAAAAATACAAAAATTAGTCAGGGCTGGGCGTGGTGGCTCATGCCTGTAATAACAGCACTTTGAGAGGAAGGGGTGGGTGATCGCTTGAGGTGAGGAGTTCAAGACTAGCCTGACCAACATGGTGAAACCCCATCGGTGTGGTGGCACATGCCTGTAATCCCAGCTACTTGGGAGGCTGAGGCAGGAGAATCGCTTGAACCCAGGAGGTGGAGGTTGCAGTAAGCTGAGATTGTGCCATTGCACTCCAGTCTGGGCAACAAGAGCAAAACTCCATCACAAAAAAAAAAAAAAAAATTAGCCAGGTGTGGTAGCACTCCCTGTAATCACAGCTAATCCAGAGGCTGAGGCACAAGAATCACTTTATCCCTGGAGGTGGACATGGCAGTGAGCGGAGATCGCACCACTGCACTCCAGCCTGGGCTACAGAGCGAGACTCCATCTCAAGAAAAAAGGAAAGGCTGCAGCTTTATTCAGAAGCATCAAAAATGTGTTCCAAAGGCTTTCCACTTCCTCTCAGTGTCTTAACATACTTATATCTTATATACAACTATCTCTTCTCACTCATTTTGCCAGTAATGCCTTTCAGTATCACAATATATAGTTTAATTTGGGTTTTGTTTTTAGCAAAGTTATATGTGAAGATTGTACAAAGAGTCAAACCATTCCATAAGGCTTATTACAACAGCAGTTTCCCACTCTGGACCCAAATTCTGCACCCTAGAAATAATCACTTTTAATTTTGGGGGATGATTCTTTTTTTTCCTCTCTCTCTCTCTCATATATCTAACTAACATATTTATATTGCTACTGTTTGTTTTCTGTTTAGGAATTATCTATTTACTTGTTACTATGGGATACAAAAATGATTCAGCCCTCTTTCCCCTTCCTGCCACTCCTACTACACGCACATGCATATACACACAAACAAATACACAGATTTCCAATCTACCTCTTCCTCCCAGTTCTATGAAATATCAAATATGGTGAGATCATTACTGAAGGCTCACATTGTTATGACTCTATAAATGTCCATCATAGCCAATCCATGCAGTACATTAGGAGTAATTGTCCTTTTCTGAAGAGCATTTTGTTTTCTGATTGTTAGCAGCTGTTGTTTTTGTGTTCCTTTCTGTTTTAGGTAATTAGTTGTTTATGTGCTTACTCCAGACTCTTTCCTCTCAATACATTTATTCATACTAGTAGGTGTGCTACCAAGTTCATCTACATGAAGTCACTCCCAAAGATACTGGCTTTGCTTCAGTCAGGATCAGGAGCTCCTGAAGCCTGACACTTCCTGCCTGATAACCTGAGTTTTCTTGTCACCTCACGCTTGATTCAGCTCATCTGGATCCCACTTTCTTGACCCCCTCCTCCCACTTATTTGGTGAAGCACATCCTTTATTACATTTCAGAGAAGGGGTGTGAAGTAGGTAAAATTTTGAGACATAAACTATCAGAAATCTCTTCGGTCTATCATCACAATCAGTGACGATTTTATTGGGCTCAGGATTCTATGTTGGGGAATTCATTTTTCTTGAGAATTTTGAGGACACTACTCAGCTTTTTTTAGCTTGAAGAAATATAGAGGCATTCTGCTTCTTAATCCTTTGAATAGAAATATATTTCCCCTTGAAGCTTGCCCAGTATTATAAAATTTCATGATCAAATGCCTTCATTAGTGGATCTAATTCATCACTATGTTGGGCCCTTACTGGGACTTTATAATCTGGAAACATTGTCCCTCCATTCTAGGAAGTTTTTTTTATTTTTCTTTAATGACCCCCTTCTATGGATCTTCTCTTTTACTATTGAATATCCTGGATGAATACTCTCATTTTCTAACTATTTTTATTTACTTTCGAATATTTAGCCATTTGTTCAATGTTCTAGAAGATTTTCTCAATTCCATATCTTAATCGAGTTTTTCACTCTGCTATAATATTTTTCATTTCATTTCTAAGAGCTGGTTTTGTGCTCTGCCAGCTTTTCTTTCTCTCTTACCAATATCCTCTTCTTGTTCCATTCATATAATACTTTCTCTTATCTTTCTGAAGTTATTTATGATAGATGATTGCTTTAAAAAGTTTCTTCTCTCCTCTAAGTAGCAGTTTTCTGTGTGTGTGTGTGTGTGTGTGTTTGTGTCTGTGTGTGTGTGTGTTTCTCTTTTACATTATTTGTTTTACCAAAATACCTTGTGAACCCTGACAGATGCTTACATTTGCATCACTGAAAGTGCTGATTTGAAGCCTTGTTCACAGAGATGGGGCTTGTTAACCGTGGTCCTTGCAAGAGACTGATCTACCTAGTGTGTTTTCTTGTAGAATCTCAATGTCAAAACCTTTAGAGTTTGTCCCCTCTTTCAGCGGGTCAATTTTCCCAGAAAAGGTGCTTCCAGTCTCTTACCAAGAGGGAATACATCTGGCCTCCAATGTAACAGGAGTCAGATGGGAAATAAGAACTAGGAAATTTCTAAATTCGCTTATGAACTTCCATTTAATTTTACCTTTTTAGGTTAGAAATCCCTGCGTTTAATTCTGCCTGTTTTTTTTTCCCCCCAACGACAGAGACCCTTTATTTTAAACTTACAGATAATAAATATCCAGTCTTGCCAGAATTGAAAAGAAGCTATTGTGGTAGTTTATAGAAGTCAATTTGTCCTCCAGCTCACAAGAGCAGATTGTTAAATTTTTGGAAGTTGTCATGTTGATTGTTAAACACTGTCATTATTAAAAAGTAAATTATATGAATATGCAATTAAATAAATTTATATTAAAACAAAGGTAATAAACACAAAGAAATTCATCACTTACTAGCTATTATACCATGTTTTATGCTTTTGAGGTCACTTGCATATTGCATTTCTACTACATGAGGTGTGCTACTCACATCTCTTCCCAACTCTGCATTCAGTGATGTCATGCGGTAGCTTGACATCAGCCATGATTGGTAGTATTTACTCCACAGAAATTGGCAAATACCACAAATCACAACTATTTTGAGACCTAGTTGTTAAGTATTTGCCCACACACCACTGGGCCCAGTTTCTCAAAGTCAGGGAGGGGATCTGAGGTCTTACTAATTCTTAAACACATTTTAACCAATTCCTCTCTTTTTAGCCTCAATTTTACCCCAGGCTCAGGGGTAACTGGGGCCTCCAGTCCTTATGTTTCCTGAAATTGAACAACAAAAATCCAATTGCTTCTCAGCATTTTGGTTTTCTTTGGTCTGGCAGTCAGAAGTTTCTCTCTCTTCCATCTTTTTCAGCTTCCAACATGTTCTCACTATGATCTCCAACTCTGTTTGGTTTTTGTCTTTGTAGAATTGAGCATTTTTATAAAAAATACTCTTATTGTTATTTCATGGATGTTTGGGGAAGGAGTGGAAATATGTGCATCTGTTTAATCTTCCATTGCTAACTAGAAATCATGTCATATACTAAAATGATAGGATTTTAGTTTCCGAAAGGAGAATACAAAGTTCTCAAAACACAAGACAAGTAATCTGGAGTCTGACTTTTGGCGACTGTATTAGTCTCTTCTTGGGTTGCCATAACAAATGCCACACACCAACTGGTTTAAACAACAGAAGAGAGAGAAAGAGCAAGAGACCTCTCTGGTGTCTTTCTATGATAAGGACACTAATTCTGTCATATCAGGGCCTCACATTTATGATGTCATTTAACCTTTATAATCTTCTTATGGGTCCTGTCTCCAAATACAGTCACAGGAGAGGTTGGAGGGTTAAGGCTACAACATATGAATTCTCATGTGGGGGAGAAACACAAATATTCAGTAACAGGAAAAAAAAATTTCCAACTTTCCTTAGTGCCTAGCAAGAGGGATGAGAACCAAGCCAGAAGATACTCCCTTGGCAAAAACTTCTTCATCCTCATGTTGGTTCAAAACCACTTTGCATTTGTGACAAGAGGCATAGAAAGAAGAGTAAATAGACTCAGAATCACCCTTTGTTGACAGCCCAGGAACCCGTTTAAGCAATGCCTCAGCATTGGGCTGATCTCCCCAGAGTATAGCTTTCCTTGCTTCCAACATTCATAACTCTTTAGAATTGTTAGTTATTTTCTCCATCTTCCTTCAAGAGTCAACATTCCTGTCTTGCCTTTCAAAACATGGGTAACAACTCTATCACCACTTCCTCCATCAGTTACTTTGGTCCTAATACCAAGATTTGAAAGACTTCTTACCTGTAAGTCTTTAGTGAAGCCTGGTTATTTTAAGGAATATATTTCTTTGGTAAGATAGATATATTAAAAATAAAGGCTAGGCTTACTGGCAGTCACAGATGTAACAGCTGCAGAAATTTTGATATTCTATCAACCAATGAGGTATTTGTACTTCATTGTGTTACATACTGGAGAAATTGTAGAATTTGGACTGAAAAATGCAGACAATTCAGCAGTGAATGAATCAGGAAATGGATATCTAATGGAACATACCTTTGAGTGGCTAAGTGTGGTTTCTTAAGTCATTGCAACACTGTAAACATTAGACATTTTAAATTTTCCAGAATACTCCCTTATACATTTCAAAAGCCTACAGCATCCACTTCAAGATTACACTTCACATTTTCTATTTTCACCTTCCTAATGCCTACCTATTTTCTTATCCAATTGAATATGTTAAGTAATTTAAAACATACACACAAAACTAGACCAGGTATGATGGCTCATTTCTGTAATCACAGCACTTTGGGAGGCTGAGGCAGGAGGATTACTTAAGGCCAGGGGTTCAAGACGAACTTGGGCAACACAGTGAGATCCAGTCTCTACAAAAATAATAAAAATTAGCCAGGTGTGGTAATGCACACCTAGAGTCCCAGCTATGCAGGAGGCTGAGACAGAAGGATGGCTTGAGCCCAGGAGTTTGAGGCTACTGTGCCACTGCACTCCAGCCTAAGTGACAGAACAAGATCTTGTCTCAAATAAATAAAAATAAAAATAATCACAAACTGAAGGCATTAAGTTTTCTCACTAAACGGGCTCACAATGAGCCAAACACAATGACTAAAATTACACACACAGCAAAGTATATGATTAAAAAATGCTATTACATGGAAACAGAGGGGACATCCTACACATTTCCAGGGAGAAGAACACATTCTAATGACAGTCTCTTTACTAGCAATATCTAGCAGAGTGCCTGGATTGGGGCGGGCACACGAATGTTTTCCTCATTAACTTTATTCCACAGAGTCCTGGGTTAAAAAAAACATACCTCAATATAGGTCATCTATCTCTACTACATTACTAAACCATTTCCCTCAGGTCAAGTATTTCAGGTTAGGAACACATTTTCCCAGAGGATAAGGAACATAAATCCTAGTTAGATTCCCAAGAGAGTCCACAAACACCTCCTTAAACTAGAGAAATAAATACAGTGTTGCAATGCTAGTTATTAAAATGAAATGTATGTGAGAGAGAGAGTGTGTGTGTGTGTGTGTGTATGTGTGTGTCTTGAAAGCTGGTATGTAAGGCAAAAACAATTTAACCTAACCACCTACAGCCATGTCAAATTATAAAATGGGTACTTTTGTCTTACCGTATAATGTGTAAAAATAACTTCTTTAATTCTTTCCCCGTCTCTGCCCCTCACTACAGGGTGATCTTCCTTAGGAATGAGGATTCGTGTTGGTATGAGGCTCCTATATGAAGTGAGCCTCAGAGAAGGGCTCCTTTAAAGTCCCCAGAAACAGATCCTGAGACAAGAGTTCACATGCAAGAAATTATTAAGGAAGTGCTCCCCAGAAAAAGAAGCCAAGCAAGGTGCAACTTCAGGCAAAGTTCTATAGAATGGGTTTCACAGAGTGCAGCAAGGGAACTCTGGAGGAAAAATTACAACTCTCTGAGGCAAGGGAGCTAGGCTTTTATGCTTTTATGCTCCCATATGTGAGCAACTGTAAGGTTTGCCCTGGGGTGGGTAGAATCTCCTAGATGCTTCCAGCTTTCTCTCAATGCCTGAAAAACCATCAGTTACCCAAGGAAAGTTCGCTAAAGAAGAGTGGCCAGTGCAGGATATGGGAAGCAAAAGTGGATTTAAAGTGGGGAATGGCATGTGGGGATTTTAAAAGGAAACCAAGAGGATCTGCATGGAATACAGGTGTCCTTTAAAACTTGTAAAGAGCCCTTCATGGACAGCTTGACAATTTCAAAAAGTTGAGAGTTTAAGGGTTTGTTGGTTTGTTTCCCCGTTAGACCATGTCAAAAGTTATGTACTCTGTTTAAGCATATATGTATACCTTCTTTTACCAAAGTCATTGCTTCTAAAAAAAAAAAAAAGCTAACACAGGCCCACATTTTCTCACTTTCATCCTTCCACATATTCAGTGACCCGCCTTAATGAGGAATATCTCTACCAATTCACTTTGCTCCATTCCAGTCCACCTTGACCCACCTGCTCTGGCCTGCTTTGCCACCCACAACCCAATCCACACTCTCTCCAATTCAGGACCTCTGGGACATGGAAAAGGTGAAGGAATAGGTAAATGAAAAACTCTCATACAGTTCCCAATTTAATCCTCCCAACTATGCTCTGATATCAGTACTATACATATTTGATAGGTGTGAAGATGAGACTGAGGCACAGAGAAGTACCTTGTCCAGGAACTTGCAACTAGAAAGTGGTAGAGCCTGAATTCAAATACAGCTGCGTGTCAAGGGCCATGCTCGTAACCACTATGCATACTACCTCTCCTAACAATCTCTCAGATATGTATTATTAGTGATATTTTAGCAAAAAAAAAAAAGAAACTAATGAAAGAGAGATTAATGATAATCCATCCATGCTCACATAGGAGCTAAGGGGCATAGTGAGAACTTCAACACAAGTGAGAGGACCCCCAAACCCATGATCTTTCTGTGATACTTCCCATGAAAAGAAGGTTGGCTTTTTTTCCAGTTAATTGGGGGTGGAGGAGATCCAGAAGAGCTAGCTCAAGACCTATCATTTCTCAAGAATCATGCCAGGATCCAAAAAAGAGTTAAAGCATTGAAAGTTGAGAGATAAAAATCTCTCTAGAAGAAGAAAATGGCCTCTGTCCATTCCTGCCTGTGGGCCGTCCAGAAGTTTGAGTACAGAATTCAACTGAAGATCTATGTCTATCAGGAGGGTACTCTGCATTAAAAATTCCTGGAAGATGAGCTGTTCTGAAGGAGGGTGGGCACTGCAGTACTTGTTGGAACTTTGGACAAAGAGAAAAACCCTACGGAAAGGAGGTAAGAAGATGGGAGTAACAGAAAGTGGGGCTGCTAATCAGTCTGTTAGCCACAAACGCTCTGATACTAGTACTAAGATGCAAACAAAAGGCAGGATGTGGTGGCTCACACCTATAATCCCAAGCACTTTGGGAAACCAAGGCAGATGAATTGCTTGAGCCCAGGAGTTTGAGACCAACCTTGGCAACATGGCGAAACCCCATCTCTACTAAAAAGACAAAAATTAGCCAGGTGTGGTGGCATGCACCTGTAATCCCAGCTACTGGGGAGGCTGAGACAGGAGAATCACTTGAACCTGGGAGGTGGAGGTTGCAGTGAGCCAAGATCATGCCACTGCATCATTTCAGCCCTGGCTGACAACAGTAAGACTCTGTCAAAAAAAAAAAAAAAACACTTCAGGTTGCAGCCTGCATGTTTTCCTCCTATTCGGATCCCCACTGCAGGAAAGTCATCATTGAGACGGCCAGCCAGCATTATATGTACCCATGGCAGTATCTGAGCCAACCAGAAAAGATACCAGGGAACAGACCACTAGGCTGAGACCTAACATTTGGGGAAGGTCCACTGTAGGTACCAGAGGGACAGTTATGGAATCTAGGGTAGAGGGAACTAGATTTCCAAACAGACTAATGCACTATTGACATTCTGGGACAGATAATTCTTTGTTATGAAAACGGTCCTGTGCATTGTAGGATACTTAGCAGCATCCCTGGCATCTACCCTCTTCTCAGTTGTGACAAGCAACATGCCTCCAGAACATTGCCAAACACCCTTGGGAAGCAGTCTTTCCCAGTTGAAAGTCACTGGGCTAGCGGAATGAAGAGGAGGCCTAGCATCTGCTGAGTGCTTTCTATCTGTGAGGCATGGTCTAAGAGCTTTACACATATAATCTTGTGTAATTCTCCTAACAGAAATCTGGGACACCATTGTTGTCTCTGTTTTACAGAAGGAGGACCTATGGCACAGAGCTGTTAAACAACTTACCTAAAGTAACACAGCATTAAATTGGCAGGCCTGAGATTCCAACTGGGAGGTGTACTTCCAGAGACCATGCTCTTATCTGGTATACTCTGCTGCCTCCCATTTTATAGATGAGAAATCCAAGGTGCAGAGAGGTGAAGGGCACAAGCACCGTCAAAACTCAAATTTGAATTCAGGTTTCTCTGACTCCAGAGCCCATACAATAAACCACCATGGTCTACTAACTATCAAGTTTATGCAACCATGAGGCTAGTAGGAATGCCAACCGGGCTACTGACCTAAAAATTAAGTATCTAAACACAGGCTCAGTCTTTAGTTCATGGACAAGTGCAACATAAGAGTCAATTTCTACCTTCAATGACTAGACAAATGTGGGATGAGGAACCAAGAGCTCATTACACAGAGTTCTGGATCAGTTTCAAAGCCCCATCTTTCCTTCTTTCACCTCCCTCCTCTTTCCCTTTCCTTCCAGTTCTATCCCTCTTGAACTGCTGTGCCTTAATTTTATCTACCATTTAAAAAAACTTTACTAAATTTATTAAACAAAAGAGAGTTGCCTATTTCTAATTCTTACATAATGATATCACAGACACAACTTTTATGGGAGCATATAACACATGAATTCAAGCACAAACAAAACATAAAAGCTCATGATTAAAAACGTTACATTTCTATCTTTGAAACAAGAGGTAAAAACAATACATCTAAAGTTTTCCAGATGCTTTTAGCCTATCCAAAGCCCTCAATTTATTTTTCCTGAATCATTTGCCTTCAATAAAATGAAGAATGCTGTTCCTACCTTAAACGTGAATTTCACTAGGAGGCTTCAAACCCTTGATTTACAAAAATTTATTCTTACAAATCTCATTGGGAAGGTGTGTAAGTCTGTAAAGTCCTCAAGCAGACAGTAAACTAATTTGTTTGGACTCAGAATGCAGTTCTCCAGTATTGAGTATCACACTGCGCCAATACTTGAGTTTGTCTAAAAGCAGCAAAGCTGGGCACGCGGTCTGACTGCTATCAAAGAATTCCCTTGAAATAGTGCTGAAAATAATTGCAATTGCTGTTAACTATAAGGTTTTCCTAAGTGAATAAGGTAAAAATAAGACTGGGGCTATTAATTTTAAATGAAATTGCTTACTTTACTCTTCAAGGCAACTAAGGAAACAGGGAATTACAATACACTCTAGCTGTGGCCAAGTAAATAAAGCCCTCCGCTCATACCTGAGTTAAATGTACATTATCAGCATTTAGATATTTGATTACAAAACATGGAGAGCCACACTGTTTGACCAAAACATTTTGGGAGTTCATATAGAAGAGAAAAACTTGAAGAAAACTGCTTTTACCTCTGCAACAACCATGATTTCTGAGAACAATAATTTAGAAGCATCCAGAAACTATAAGTCTGCATGGAAAATGAGAGAGTACAGAACCAGATATTCCAGATATTAAGAGACCTAGATTCTGAATGTGCCCCTTAGCAGTGATGTTACTATAGATCACAAACCCTCTAGACGTCTTTGTCATTAATTATATAATGAAAGGGATACACCTTGCAACTTTTATAGCCTTTTTTATCTGTAACGAGTGATTTTAAGGAACAGAGCTCTGTAGGGAAAACAGTAAGGAATGTGGATTCCGTCAGACCCAAGTTCAAATTCAGCTTTTATTTGTATACAGCGCTGTGACTTTGATCAAGTTACTTAATTTCCCTAAGCTTCAAGTGCCTCAAATGCTAATTGTGGACTAATGTAGCTTTTGAAGATGAAACAAAACTCTGAAATATAAATGTTAGTTTTGCTTATAGACTGTAAGGTCTATAAACCCTTACACATAAAGCCAAAACCAAAACTCTAAACACCAAAGCTTTGTACATTTGCAGAAACTCACTTGTTCACAAAACCCAACCTAATTTGACCACAAGGGTTTCAGTAGCTTTTGTGTTTCCTATTTCGGTAAATATCCATATGTTTTGCTGAAGAAATGTAGATATGTTTTTTATGGAGCACAGTCCCAGACCCCCAGTGGGTGTTACAGAATCCATTCTACGTGTATCTGTCATGATACCTTTCAAAAACCTGAAAGAAAAAAAAAAAATCTGGATTCTAAAGCACACTGGGATCCAAAGGCTTCAGGTAAGAATTATGCATTTATGTTACAGATTTTAATTGTCTAGCATGTATTTTAATTTTTAGAATTTCTTATATTCATAGCTCAAAACCAAACATGACCCATTCCATAAGTAACCCATACAAAATAAAAACACAGAGAACACTGATATATTCTGTATATTCTGTTTTGTTTCCTAATTGCTAACACTAAGATTTAATACTCTGTCTCAATTGTTATGTTCATTTATCTTCAAGTACAGACTCAGTGCAAAGAACTGTTAGAAGCTGAGAGCTACAAGAATAATAAAAGGGAAATATACATATATTTTTATATATATTATATATCAAGCTATACACACACACACACACACACACACACACATATATATATATCAAGTCAAGTACTAGCAAAGTGCAAGGAGAGACAGCTCCTAACTATAAATCTCTGCTCCATTATTATTTTGGGCACTAGGATAAAATGCTTCCAATAGTGTTCATGATACAGTCTGCCACATTCAGCTCTAAATTCCCATCCTATATTATTCCAGGGGTTCTCTACTTTTAAGACACATCAGAATCACCTAGAGCAGTGGTTAAAATACAGATTGCTAGCCCTCGCCCAGAGTTTCTGATTCAAAGAGTTTGGAGAGATGTCTCAGAATCTGCATTTCTAACAAGTTCCCAGGTGATGCTGAAGCTGTTAGTCCAGGGCTCATGCTTTGAGAACCACATGGTCTCTATATCTTTTAGGCTTTGCTCACCATTCTGGACTCTGCAAACAAACAAAACACATAGAAATAGTATCAACCTACACAACGATTTATAGTTGTTTTCAAAATCCTGTTGCATCACATGCATTTTTATAAAATCCTCTAAATCCTTTATGTGTATACATATGTATACCTCTAATATTTTGAATTCCTAATTGCTTTGTACCTAGTTATTTATCCAAGCTGGTTCCCACCTACAAACATTGTTCACTATTACTTATTTAAATATAAAAACCTGTCACTGAATCTTAAATCTCAACTTACTGTAAACACATGGAACAGTTTATTGTCTATGAAATTCCTTTTATCAATATCCAGTGAATCCTCAAAGGAAGACTATTCGTTATTCCCTCACACTGAAACTTCATTTCTGGTACCTGCACAATAAGAAAACAAGCTAACAGTGCTACCTCATTTCACTGCTGAATAAGCAACAGATTTGGCAGCATCCCCAGTTGGCTCATAACCCAGAAGCCTTTGCACCAGGAAGGACTGATAGGCATCAGAGCAAAGGCTTCTGGGAAACACAGCCAGCCAGTTAGCAAGCCAGGATCCTTAGTGAGACAAAGTGGAGTCAGCTTCAGCCACCTAAATCAGCTATGACCCACTGGGGTTGGGACCACCGACATTAGAGACCATTTCATCTTCTTCATCTGCTTTCAGCCTCACTGGCACAAGAACCCATTAGAATTCTTCCTTTAAAATCGTTTCTATTCAAAAGAGAGGTTTAATTGAAACCCTCCACTTTCTTCATGAAATCATCACCTCAGACACATCTAAAGAACTGAAATTTCTCCCTTTCTCTCTAAGCCTGTAAAGTTATTTTGTATTACATTTTTCTCATGTATGCTTCTCCATTCCTTTATTTCATGAATCAAATCTCTTTCCTCTCTGCCTCTCTCATTTCACAAACAGCTCCCTGATCAATTCTATAGTCACCTCAGGGATCAGTGCTTATCTTTAACCTGTTGACTCTGTTCTTTTAATACTTCATGGTAGAATTTGCACAGGAAGTAAAAAGAGCAAGTTGGAAGGTAATTTCAAGGAAAAATCTTAGTGCTGAAGAAAATAGAAAGAACTGTAAAGCTGTAGAAAAGCATAAGCCATACAGTTTGCTTACCAGAATACCTCAAGATTAATCATTCTTAGTATAGGCACAGGCAGCATCAGGTTATCTCGGCAAATTACTTAACTTTTCTGAGCTTGCTTTATTTTTGCTGTCCCTAAAATGAAGCAATTACTCCCTTTACTTCAGAACTTTTATGAAGATTAGAGGCAAAAGGTATATTAATCCTCAGTAGAATGCCTGAACACCATAAGTATTCTATAAATGGCAACCTGCTACTACTGCTGTTGTTACTGCTAATCAGGTCATTAATACACTAATATATCTGATCTAGGTGCAAAACTAAATGCTTCAATCCTCCAGAAACAACAACAAAAACTAGGCCATGATTGAGCTTGTCTGACACTAATGAGATTTAGTGTCCAATATAACAACAAATGCCCTGGGTCCAAATACAACCTTAGCATTCTAAACTTCATTGAATAAGCTATAAATTGTGTCACATAGTCATTCAAGTCAATTCATATTTGTAAAATAAAATGCTTATTTATATGAAAGGTACAGAAAAGGAAAATTTATAAATAAAGAAAGCAGATTAGTGGTTGCCAGGGCCTGGGGGTGGAGCAGCGACTGACTGCCATTGGGTTCTAGGAAATTTGGGAGGTAATCGAAATGTTCTAAAACTGGATTGTGGTGATGGTCATACAAGTCTATCAATGTAGTGAAAAACCTTGTATTTTACATGTATACAAGTAAATTTTATGGTATACAAATTATACTTCAATAAAGCTGTTACAAATAATCTTTCTTGTATTACGTGACACATCTCAAAATAAACTACTGTTTTTATTTTTATTCTGAAGCATTCCATTATCAGCTCATCATCATGACTGTCAAGAATATGTCCAAGACCATTAATGTATTCCTCTATAGGCAAGCAGGGCTGTTATCATTGCTTTTACCCACAATCATATGGTTTTTGAAAAGACATCTTGAGATGCAGTATCAAGGTCATTAACAGAAAGCATTTATAAGCTAAGATTATGTTCGACGTATGATAGCTTCTTGGTCTGGACAGAAAACATTCAAGTTGGGAATGAATGGTTTTCAAATAGAAATCCATCACTAGTGAATGACTTCTATGCAAACATTTCAAGAAAGAGAAAAGCTACTTTTCTTTAAATACTTTTGATTGATTGAAATCAAACCATTAAAGCAGTGGGTCTTTAAAACTTTCCTCCAGAGCAGCAATGCCATAGTCTACATATATAGTGGCTGCAAATGTTAAAATAAATGTTATGAACAACATTACTATAATTTCACATACATGTATCTGCACAGAATAACCACTAAATATCAATACTTCCTGTCTTTTAGAGCATAGACAGCTTTCCTTTGGGATAATACAATTATTTTCATGATTTTTTTAGCATTGTTTAAATACATAGTGCTCAGTACAAACTTCATCAATCCATTCTTAAATTTTTGGTAGGCCTATAACTGCTCATTGAATAAAATAAATAACATTATTATGGAACTTCACACTTGCCTATATTCAACCCTTCTTGCCCACAGTTATCCCACACAGAAATTGTGTAGGATCCTTTCTGTCACTCAATCTTCCTCTGAGTCATACTCAGTAAAGCCAAGCTGGGTTGTGCTGGGCTCTGCTCCAGGACCTTGTCATTACTGAACTTCTTTCCATCTCATGCTCTTCCATTTGGTTTAGATAAGTACACAGAACTTTAACAACGGAAAATGGTTTAACAAACCTAATAAAAATTATGATAGTAATGAGAACCTCAACAGCAACTGTTTATTTAGCCCCATACTATGTTTTGAGCACTGTGCTGAGGGATTCACAAGCATTGTCTCTAATCATGATATATGTTATAATCCTCATTTATAGTAAAAACATGGAAGATTACACAGATTCAATATTAAACACTTAGTTAGTAGTAAAGTAGCAATTAAATTAGAACCCATTCTCTTATCCATTGAATATGCCATGTTCTGAGCTTACCTACTGCAATTTCCATAAATGCATTGTTGAATCACAGGACTCAGTGGATTCTCCAGGTAATCTCCTGACTACAGTAATGCTCCACAGAGTGTGAAGAATGGGTTGAACTAGGTCTGATGACCTACTGAGTTTACAGTACATTTAAGAACTATTAGATTAAGGTTATATTACCTTACCTCTTTGATCATTAATTTTCTCATCTGTACAACAGTGATGATCTGTCTTCCATTATGTATTCAGATATTGTGAGACATAAATGAAATCATACACATATGTATTTTTCTAGCCAATTAATATGTTGCAAAATCTACAGTTGCATTAGCAAATAGGTCACCTGGAAAAATAACTTCAGACACTCACATAAGCATATGACTAGACGAGGTGAAAAGTTTTTTATAGCATTAGGTGTTCCCAGTTTCCATCCTGAAGAGCTAAAATACAATATACAAGCAAATTCCACCTTTACATTTTTCCTGGGTTTATTTTGATTAATGTGGAGGCAAGCACTTAGTTAAAAAGTATTTCCTTATGAGATTAATGGTCTCTACCACCTCATAATTTTAAATCTTTAAGAATTTTGGGAGAGTGAAAATTATATCTAAAGTTGAAAGGATTTTCTTAGTGCGTGTTCTGGCTGTGTCTGCAAAATAAAATTAGTAAGAATTTGATAAGATTCTCTTCTGTTTCCACTAATCTCATGCTTGTACTTATTAGCAATCAGTCTATCTTATTTTTAAGATCAACCAATTTATGAGATTTTATGTTGCAGAGTTTGGGATTACAAATTTATTAGTGTTGGAGAACAAGTGTGCTTCCTTGGAAAGGCATTACAAATCACGGATTATTCAAACTAGAAGGAACTTTTCATGACTGTAATCCCAAGTTGAAAAACAAAAATGCCTTCAGAGGGCAGGCCAGTAACGTAAACAAGGGGTATAGGCTAGATAAAGACAGTATGGAGTGACAGTGTCCATCATGACCATATGGAGCACAGGCAATCCACAAAGGCATCCCAAAGCATCCAAATGCAATACCAAACATGCTTGGAAATTCCACTGAGCTCAGTGACACAGGTTTCCAATGTTTAAAACTGGAAATTTTCTTAATCCAGTCTGTCACTGATGGACATTTGGGTTGATTCCAAGTCTTTGCTATTGTGAATAGTGCCGCAATAAACATACGTGTGCATGTGTCTTTATAGCAGCATGAATGTGGCACATATACACCATGGAATACTATGCAGCCATAAAAAAGGATGAGTTTGTGTCCTTTGTAGGGACATGGATGCAGCTGGAAACCATCATTCTTAGCAAACTATCACAAGAACAGAAAACCAAACACCGCATGTTCTCACTCATAGGTGGGAACTGAACAATGAAATCACTTGGACTCGGGAAGGAGAACATCACACACCGGGGCATATCATGGGGAGGGGGAAGGGGGGAGGGATTGCATTGGGAGTTATACCTGATCTAAATGACGAGTTGATGGGTGCTGACGAGTTGATGGGTGCAGCACATCAACATGGCACAAGTATACATATGTAACAAACCTGCACGTTATGCACATGTACCCTACAACTTAAAGTATAATAATAATAAAAAAAACTGGAAATTAAAAACTGAAGTATCTAAAGGCCAGAAACATGAAGTGGTTTTATCTTGTGCTTCACTTGACAATATATACATATATATATTAAGTAACTACTGTATGCCATCCCACTTCTGGGCTCCAAGGATGTAACATGGAGCAACAGAGAAATTGACTTTGTTTTCATGTAACTTACCACTTTCTGGGGGAAGTAGTTGTTAACCAATAACAATCAAAATATAGAAATTCAAACTCTGATGGATATGGAAAAAATGTACACAGCATCACAAACCCAAACACTGAGAAGTGGAAGCACAATTCCAACCTAGGAATGCTGGGTCCAATTCATGTTGGAAGAAACAAGGGAGTGTCTTTTCTCGCATATTACCTACAACCACTAATTTTCACATATTCAATGCTATGTGAGCGAGAAGAAGACACATATACTATAGTCCTACCCTATATTCCTTAATAAATATTTGGTAAATGATGAACCAAAAAAAAAAAAAACCTGAAAACCAATCCATAGAAACTTGTATGAATTGCTAGAATAAAGAATCAGAAAGCATTTGGTACACTTTCAAAAATTTTCTATTAAGAACATTAATATTTAAGGGAAAAGAGGGAAATAAGTCAGGAAGTAAACCATTGGAAAAATTGAGGGAATGTTTCTTCAAAATGGAAATTTGATTCAAGAGGAATAAGCAGATGCTACTTAAAAATTTGAAACTAAAAACAAACAAAATACACAAGTACAAGATGGGGAAAACTTTCTACGTATGAATCAGCTAGAAATGCTTTAGGTATATGTAGTTGTGTTTAATAAAAATTTGAATATAGAGGTTGAATACAGTGGATCATCCCCGTAATCCTAGCACTTTTGGAGGCCAAGGCTGGTGGATCATTTGAGCTCAGGGGTTCAAGACCAGCCTGAGTAACACAGTAAGACCTCATCTCTACAAAAACTACAAAAATTAGCCAGATGTGGTGCCATGCACCTGTAATTCCAGTTATTTGGGAGGCTGAGGCAGGAGGATCACTTGAGCCTGTGAGGCGGAGGTTGCGGTGAACCAAGATCGCACCACTGCACTCTACCCTGGGCACTAGAGTGAGACTATGTCTCAAAACAAAACAAAACAAAACAACAAATCAGAAGTGAATATAGTAGCAATATAGTATTATTGAAAGAACTATCATGATACTAAGGCACACTAGTCTCTAAAAGAGAATATACGCATGACCATCATGAGTATGGGTATACAGTACATTAAAAATTACCAAAGAGCTGTCTATATAAATGAAACAAAACTGCACAAGAGACTTCTGCTAAAAATGAGTTGATGAAACAAATAGCTAAACAACACAGTGTATAGAGAGTGAGCATGAGCTCTGGGCTTACATAACCCCGCATTGCAGCACTTCAGTCCATTGTTTTGTTTTGGACAAGTTGCCTGATTTCTCTGTGCTTCATTTTCTCCATATGAAAAATTGGGATGATAATAGTAGCTACTTTATCAGATTGCTATGAGAATTAAATGAGATCACATATATGGTATATAGTTAGACAAATATTTTAGTAGTTATCATTATAATCATCATCATCAATAATTGATCATTAAAGACAAGGCTAAAAAGTAACAATTACCATTTCCCTTTATCAAAGATTTTTTTGGAGAAGAAATTGTTTCTAGGTCCAGAAGAAAAATGAAGAAAAAAAGTGAGCCTAGTTTGAGCAAGAGAAGTTGTTAATATTATATTCTTCCTTTCATGATGATAAAGCAATGGATTGAACTACAAAAAGAAGTGTTGAAATCTATTAACGGAGTCAAGAAAGAGGGAAAAGCTGTCAGAGATGATTTAAAAACTCACTAGCAAGGGTTTGCTGAGATATTCTTTAATAACCTCTAAGACCATCTAGCAGAGAATCTGACTCTTGAAAAGACAAATAAATGTATACTTGAGCCATTTTCCATCCATCACCCTGACAGTAACCCTTAAGAATCCAGGAGATGGAGCACTGTTCTATTATGATAGATGACTTACATAGCACAGGACTTCAGTGGCAGCACCAAAAGATAAGACGAACCTCAGATGAGAAAGGGTCACTCGGGAAGAGTATCCTCCTCTTTGATGATCAGTGTTTTTGCTTTTACACTTCAGGATAAAGGAGCTAGTAATCTGTTTGTTCAACTTGATTCACCTGTCTGCACAACAAATTTGGTACATTCACCAAAATATTTCAATATTGGTTCTTCTGATCTCCATTTTCTAAGGGTGTGAGTTGCCTAAAACTATCGTGATTATATAGTGAATAGAATATGAATTTTAATGGATACTTTTCAAATATCAGAATTTTCGGAAACAAGTTATTTATAATTATTTAAAAACACTCAAACACCCAAAGACACATATACATAATGCTTCTAAGTGCCTAAATTCTCTATTTCTGGAAGTTTTTTCTCCAATTATTGTTATTGGAAAGGACATGGGCTACACTCTTTTAGCTGTTATCTATCAGAAAGAAAATACTTTTATTAAGTTGAGCATTTCTCACCAAAAGCCAAACGGAACGGAAAATAACTATGTTAGTGCCTTAAGCAAACCAACAGAAAGGCAAAGGCTAGATAAATTCATGAAGTATGTAAACGGTGTAAAGAAGTTAAAAAAGATAATTCATTCACCATGAGCTTATTTTATTTATTTGCCACTCCTCTCCATGAGGACAGTTTCAAAGTAACATCTATTTATTTTTATGCCATTCAGTGCTACATAAACAGGGAATCACTTAATTCTCACTTAGTTCCTTTTTTTCCAATAAGAGAATACAGGTCTCCATACTAAGTAATGGTAAAACATCTGGAAAGCAGAATCAGGCAAGTTATAATTTTTCAAGTCATATTTTCCTTTTATGAAGAACAAAAAAATCTGAAGTAAAATTTTGACAAAGAGAAAAATGACTTTTTCTTGACCAAGGCTAAAACTATTTTTAAAAATCATAGCATACTGTCTTTCACATTATTTCTAAAGCTTTTCAGATCTATAACAAGAAACACTGCTCATACAAGTGTATGATGGAGTTCACATTACATTTTTATAAAGCTAGGTATTAAATGAATGACTACAAACTTTGAGCAGTACTTTCATTTTGCACTGTACCATACACTATGGGGGAATAAGATTTTCCTCTAACATTCAGAACTGAAAAAAAAGTTACATTAAGTACAATCCATTTGCTCAGAGAGGAACTTACCGAATTGATCTCCCAGCCAAAAAAAAAAACACTACTCTTACTTTTCTAAGTGTCTTTGGGCATACTTTTCTAAGCTTTGATATCCTCCAAAAGTTCCAAAATAAAAGAGTAGCAATTACTGAGAATGAAGACCATGATTCACATAAAGTTTTGTACTCAACAGTGCATGCAGTGTACACTCTACGGTTCATTCCAAGGCATATTTTCTTATTTCTCTCTGCCCACTGACATAATGAGTTGTCAGCACAGGCTTAGCAAAATGGTACCTGTCACTTTCAGATGTTTAATATTTCTCTATGAAGGATATGGTGACACTCTGTCAAACCAGCACAAATCTAATCTAAGGCTATCTTCTCTGACTCGCTTTAATACAAAACGTGTTACTTAGTCACCAGTGATTTAGGTAAGGTGGGTATTAGGAAGATGGAAATGTGGAGCTGTGTTCCTTTTATGGCATGTTTGCCAGCCACCTGCAGGCATAGTAGCTTATGACCAACCCACCCTATTTTCCATCTGTAGCAATAACTCCAGAGGAACAAAACTTAGATTTAGCATTTTTCTTTTTTGTCCTGACCATATTTTCTTCTTTCTTTTCAGTCCAGACTTAGAAGCATTGTCAAAACCATAATTTACTGATGAAACTGGACCATTAAGATGATGTACAGTATACCCAGAAGATACGTTTTTTCCTCACATTATCTCCTTATTCCTTGGTCAAGATCTGGTGAAAGTTTGATATTACCATAATACAATAGTTTCTGAAAATAGTCCAAGTATTTTGCTTAACTAGAGTGTATTTGTCATCACTGACATTCAATCCAATTAACCAAATTAAACTGACTGGCTGATACTATAATTACTTCATGTTCAAAGAAGTACAATGTTACTTAATAGTAGGTAGAGTCTAAAAGTGAGAAAATGAAACTAAATATTACAAGGTCAATAACATTAGATCTGTTTTGATGTATATTAGAATCCCATAAAAATAATGTAAACTATTTACTTATGCTTTGGCTGGGCATAAAGCATAAGTAAATACCTTACATTATTTTCTCTCCACCTCTATGTAGAAGTGAATTAAATTACATCTATCTTAAAGCAAATCTGTTGAAGTTTAATTTACATTTATGATCTTTAGAAAGGCAAAAGTAATTAACATTATTTTATTTTTGATTCAGGTGAAAGTAGTATATTTTGGTAGTAAATTGTCACTAATTTCTTCTTTTTATATGAACTCCCATCCTTTCATAGGCTGGAATAAAAGACTGCAAAGACACAGATATTTTCCCAGTGTCCTACCACCAACTTCTGCCCATCATTCTGCTTCTAACCGCTAAGTCATAATAATTAAACACATGCTTTTGGTCATGTTTTTCATCGTTTCTAATTCCTCTTATCCCTCCCCAATTACGTGCAATAACCAAATGCACTCCATGAAGCTGGATTCATAATGAAAGTGTTTACTTTACTTATGATTAACTTCCCTGCATAATTAATGTCACCAATCCTCTGGGCAGCCTTATTACATCTATTCTGTTTTAACATACTATCTGTCAGCTGAATACATTTTCACATTTTAGGAGTGGGGAAAAGACAGAAAAGCTCCTTGCTGACTCCGAATCTAAGTTTATTTTTATCAAAAAGTATTTGCAATCTTATTAGCTATTTTCATTGCTTATATAAAGTGCTATATTAGCTGATCCTCAACTGAGAAGATAATGATTAAATTACAAATGTAAATAGGCTCCTATCAGAAACCACTGGCAACACCTTGAGGAGTTTGTAACAAGGATCTAAGGGAACAGAGGGCAGGAAAGACACGCAGAGCTGGCAATAGGGGCAGCAGTGAGATCTGACCACAGGGTTCAGGAATTCTCATTTCCCCTGGAAGTCTTCATGAAGGACACACCAAGATCTTTTATTGCAGGTGTCATCTCAGACCTCTCATCTGCCAGCAATGCCCAGATCTGTCCACTTAAACCAAGCCACCTGGAAAGGGGGTTGAAAGGTTGATGTGCTAGTTCTGCTTTCTCTGAAGTCTCCTCAGAAAGTACTCCTCAGCCTGAGCTCATGCTGTTTGCCTTAAAAGGATAAAATATCTGTAGGAAAAAAAAAAAAAAAAAACTGTAGCTGGCTGCAGAGACATCACATACCAGAAGGAGAGACGCTACAAGCCCAGGATTGCTCTTCCAAGAGGCGCTCTTCATTGTTTCACCTTCAACTTAGCATTGGATAGCAGGAGCTGGGACTCAAAGAAACTATCTGGTTACAGAGGCAGCTGCCCTGAGCGAGAATTAAAAAACAAACAGACAAACAAACAAAAAAAACTTGGGACGAAGGCTGATCCTAGTGTGTGTCACATTTGAACACTGGCCAGGAACCCTGGCTGGCAGGAAAGGGGAAACGTATTTACCCATTGAACAGAGCTGCTGCCACTTTTGTGTGCCCCAGGTCCTTAACAGGTAACCCCAGAGATTAAAGTGACACTGACAGATTCAGACGCAAGGGGGATTGCAGAGCTGAAGCTGCCTGGCTCCACTGCAAGCCAGGGATTTGGGTTGCTCAAAAAGAAACGAGAGGCCGGGCGCGGTGGCTCAAGCCTGTAATCCCAGCACTTTGGGAGGCCGAGACGGGCGGATCACGAGGTCAGGAGATCGAGACCATCCTGGCTAACATGGTGAAACCCCGTCTCTACTAAAAAATACAAAAAACTAGCCGGGTGAGGTGGCGGGCGCCTGTAATCCCAGCTACTCGGGAGGCTGAGGCAGGAGAATGGCATAAACCCGGGAGGCAGAGCTTGCAGTGAGCTGAGATCCAGCCACTGCACTCCTGCCTGGGCGACAGAGCAAGACTCTGTCTCAAAAAAAAAAAAGAAAAAAAGAAACGAGAAAGGTGCTTTCCCAAAGAACAGGAATTCAAGTAGTCTGTAACAATCAACATTGAATGGGTCATAGCAGAGGTTCTCAACCCTGGCTGAATATTATATTCACTTTGGGAGTGCAGATAATATACCTATACCTGAGGTCTACCCTAGAGCAATTAAATCATAGTCTCTGGAGGTGGTGCCCAGCAAAGACATGTTTTAAAGCTCCCTAGGTGATTGTAACATACAGCTATGTTTGAGAACCAATGGGCTAGGTAGGGAAATGATCACTTATTTAGGAGAATAAACAAGAAGGAATCAACTAAACTGTCTGCATGTATAATTTGGCAACAAATCCAGCTATGCTTTTGCAGGCCCCTAGTGCTTAAAGGTTTTAGCCAATAGAGACATTCAACTCTTTAGATGAACATTTTATCCTGGTCTTTTGTTTAATATCACACACAAACATACACACACCATACAAAGACACAGACACACACACACACACACACACACACACCCCTTGTCATCTTCCTATCAGAGTGGTTCTCAAATTTTGCTGCACTTTAAAGTTACCTGGAGACTCATTACAAATTACTGATATGTAGCTTCCAACCCCCAGACATTCTGATTTTAATTGGTTTGTGGTACAATCTAGGAATTGGATTTTTATGTTCCCCAGGTGATTCTAATGTGCAGGAAAGTTTGGGAACTGCCATCCTACATTATTTCTTCCACTATTCCCAGTGTCATTCTGCTTCCTATTTAACTATTGGTGAACAGAGACACCCCAGAGAACAACCTATATGTTATTCATAAAGTTTTCCTGCAACTACCTAATCCCCATGGCCCTTTGGACAGTAAGACAGCCTAGCAGCTAAGGAGAAAAGCTCTGGAGCTCGAATGCAGGATCAACTTTGTGTGACTGTGGGCAAGTTGCTTCACTTCTTTGCGCCCCAGAGTTCTTTTTATCATGCTGTGAAATGGGGATAATCTGGAATCTTCCTCACAGGGTTGTGTGCATCCTAAAAAATAGATGATTAGGCTGGGTGCGGTGGCTTACATATGTATTCCCAGCACTTTCTTTGGAGGCCCAGATGCTGGAGAATCATTTGAGGCCAGAAGTTCAAGACCAGGCTGTGCAACCGAGACCCTGTCTCCATAGAAAATTTTAAAAATTATCCAGGTGTGGTGTTATGTGCCTATAATCTTAGCTACTCTGGAGGCTGAGGTGAGAGGATCACTTGAGCCCAGGAGTTTGAAGCTGCAGTGAGCTACTGTTGTGTCACTGCACTCCAGCCTAGACAGTAAGACAAAGAACCTGTCTCAGTCAATCAATCAATGAATCATTGAGTCAATGAAAGAGGCAATCTATATAAAGCACAAGAGCAGTGCCTGGCACAGAGTTAGTGCTCCATAAATGTTACCCAATCTGATGATGATGAGTAGTGTGATTCCTGACCCTTTTTATCCAGAAACAGGAGGCACTGAGTTGTTGCCCTTATTCTTGTCCTCTGCACTGTGGGCTGCACAAATACCACCAAGTCCTCACTGATGTCAGATTAAGGAGTATTTCAAAGGGACAATACAATGCATTCAAAACAAGCACTGGTCTAAAGGGAAACTATCTTCAGTATAGCTCCCTAAGAAGACAAGCCTTCGATATACTCCAATTTGCATGTCTCTTCTCTATGGCAGTCTTCGTCCATAAAGTACCATCTTACTTGCAAGTTCTTTTTCAGTCTTGTCACCTGTTTACCTGCACACAAAGCCTATCACTATTTTCCAGCTTCCTTGAAAATATGGCATAGCTTTACCAATACCCATCTCGTTTTGCCCTTTCTTGTCCCCTCAATATGCATTTCTTCTTCTCACTCTACTCTCCAGCTTTTTCCATTGCTTATAAAGTTCATGCTTAAAATACAGGCAGCCTCTAGAAGCTGAAAAAAAACAAGGTATGGAGTCTCCTCTAGAGCCCCCAGAAGGAATGCTTATATGAATTTTATAAGCAAAAAAAAAAAAAAGCTGGAGAGTAGTATGCTTATAAAATTCATTCAGAAATAAGACACTTTTGAGAGTGTACTATTAGTTCCATCTTGCGTTAAACATCTGTTTTGTGTAGCTGAAGTTTTGTGCTATTGTTTATATTTACATGACAGTTTTGGAGGGAGAACATTCCTCTGCTCTTACGAGCAAAATTATACTTACAGAGTTCAAACAGGTTGCACACACTGAACTTCTCAGCAAATAAATGTTAAGGAGATGCTGAGGAACACAGTCGTTACAGAAGATGGTGAGAGGGAAGCAGAACCGGTGTCAGAACTGAGTGCGAGGAAGCAGAGAAGGGCTGTCAGGGAAGGGGTGGCAAACAGTACCAGCTCAACAATTAAGATTAGGATTCAAAATGCCAAGGATGTGATTGCATAATAAGCTGTTGAGCATACTGGTAAATGCTGCTCTCAGCATGTGCTTATTTATCACATTGTCTTGTATTCTCTGAGTTTGAAAGGTTCAAGTTAGAGGATCTGGAATGCTAGCAACAGACCCAGTCTCTTGGGATGGGCAGCAACACCTATGGTAGAGATGGCAGAAAGAGCAGCATCCTGGAGTTCGAATATGGTTGCTAGGATACCATGGAGACCCTCCACTGCTAGGCAGACAGAAAAAAAAATGTGTCCATATGCCTTATAACCTGCAAACAGCAAAAATAGAAACATCATCTCTGTTCTTCTACCCTTTCCCATTAGCAATCCAAAGAACAAGTATCAGGAGCTTGGAAATGTGGCCCAGTAGAGCAAGGAAGCTGGTCATTTATATTCTCAGGCAGTTTCTAGAGCCATTCTATTTAAGGGCTTACCAGTATCTTCATTATAAGATCCATTTTGGGGGCATGCAACTTGAGTGTGCTTCAAAATGCCCTAATAGGGTTTTAGCCCCCGGTCTCATACATTTTTATAAATGCTTCCAGGACTTCAATTCTATTGCATAAACTATAATGTCAAATTAACAAACAACCTTATATTGGAAACTCTATTAGAATAACATTAGCTTGGAATTTAACTCCTCCACAAAAACAAGAAAGACGACTTTCAAAAAAACAACTTCAGGTTCAATTCTCATGATGTTCAGTTTGCCTAGGTATGTGAGGAATCTGCAGTGCTAGTCTGTGGCATGAAATTCGATTATTTTCAATGGGAACATTTGGAAGTGAGTGGAAAAAGGAACTTGGAACTAGGTTTCTTTAAGACTTCTAATCATCTGCTGTTTGCTTAAATTAACTACTCTTACCTAGTTGGTATAGTTATAACTATCAACAGGACTGTGATGGTGGGGGTTAGAAAGCTGAACTGATATTCTGGCTTTCAGAACGGTATTAGTGGGTAACTATTAGTCCTTGGTGTAAAACATACACACACACACACACGCACACACAGACACACACACACACACAAATGAGCCTTAGCTATTCTAAAACCCAGAAGAATGCCCTCTCACCTACTTTATCAAATCATAGAAACTGAGATTCTCATTCTCACTGGCCTAAACTTGCTTTTCCACAGTTCCCACTACAGTACTTTAGCACAGCCACCAGTTGCTGCCAATTCCCAGAGAGGCCCTCCTTTCTTTATCTGTCCTGTCACTTTGCTAATGGCTTGTAATATGTTTCCCCAGTCCCTAGCTCTATCCCTCCCTCTTTCCTCTCATTTCCACTAACCTAAATCACAGCCATATAACCCTTCTACTTCCACATGAGTTTCTGACACCATAAAACTAAACAGGCTTGATTATATTTTGCCAACTGTCTTAGTTATCTCTCCTGTGACTTCCCTTACTCTATCTACTTTCTAGAATATTTACTTGTGCAGTATTGTTAACCCCTTGTTCACTCCTGGATGGTAGGACCTATGTAGCTCTTACCTCTAATGCCTTACAATATTTTGCAAGTCACAGGCAATCCCATAGAAGTATTGAACTGAGCTGCAGGGCACTTTTGGAATTAAATTTCTACCTTTCAAGATATAGTATGTTTTTATATTATGCCATCTATTATTGCACTGGAATTCTAGAATTCTCTCAACTTCCAACAGAATTTAATATACAGTTTTTAGGAACATTTTGTTTTTCTCGAGATATATTAGTATAAAGTCTAAAAGATCAAATAATCTCTTAAAATTAATGCCTCCCTAAAAATAAAAATAAATATTTTTATCCTCAACTCCTCCAAAGTACTTCAGGTGTGGTGGCTCACACCTGTAATCTCAGCACTTTGGGAGGAGCAGGTGGGCTGATAACCTGAGTTCAGGAGTTCAAGACCAGCCTGGCCAAAATGGTGAAACCCCATCTCTACTAAAACAAACAAACAAACAAAAATAATAATACAAAATTAGCCAGGGATGGTGGCATGTGCCTGTAATCCCAGGCACTCAGGAGGCTGAGGTGGGAGAGCTGCTTGAACCCGGGAGGTGGAGGTTGCAGTGAGCTGAGATTGTGCCACTGCACTCCAGCCTGGGTGACAGAGCGAGACTCCGTCTCAACAACAACAACAAAGAAAAAAAAGGAAACAAACTGGAACATGTCACAATTCTCTGAAATTCAGCTACCTCTGGAGTGAAAGCAACAGCTTACAGAAATACAAAGAAACTAACAACTTTTAGGAACTCAAGTCTATGTAATCCAACTGAAATGACTGAAACCCTGTGACATTAAAATGGAAAGGATTTGGGAATATTTTCAAAAGATAAGGGGTTTAGATCAAAATTTCAGAGACTGTTCTAACATGATATGGAATCAATTTCAGGAATGAAACTTCATGAAATAAAATTACTTAAGTCCATAAGAACTATTCTATATAGGCAATCAACAGGCTATCTGATCTCACATAATGAATGCTTAGGTTGTGTTTTTTCATTTTAAGGGTTTATTTGCTCAATTTATTTCCAAATATAGTTTAGTAGTTTTACATTCTCAAGGAGTTATTTGGTAGCAGTGGAATATAGATTCCAATTTGCTACATCAGTTCTTTGCTTCACATCAGTACTGTATACAGATTGTGAAAGAGATCAATAAAAACACTCCTCCTACCTCATAGTTATAGCAGGAGTGTCCTGTCTGTGTGCTGGAATCTGACAGAACCTTCCCTCCAATTCCCACATCACAGGAAAAATTCCAAACCAAAAATGTTAAGATGATTCAAGTTATTAAGTTAATTTATATTTTATACTATTTTTAAATGACCAAATTTACCAAGAAAACAGAACTAAAAAAAAAAAAAAAAAATTATAATCCTCAGAAGGCAACCTCAGTAAGCAAAAACTAAACAGATATATTTGCATATATCAGATAAATGAGCAGCACATTAGTGGGGCAGTTACCTACATCTAAAAAAAAACAGAATCAAAAACTAGCACGAATGTGAGCTGAAAATTAATGTGTCTATTTAGATACCTTCATTTTAACTTGAACTCACAATAATCTATATGTGTGTTTAAGAAAGATGGCTACATTTAAGATGTAGTAAAGATGAAATATAAAGACACAAACACTTGTTGCCAGTAAGTCTGTGTAATCAAATTATTCATAGTGAAATACATTGAAATGCGAACAAGTCTTCTTTGGTTTGGCAGGTTTTCTTAACTCTTTGTGGAGCTACCTTGTACAACCATTCAAATAACGTAAGATTTATTCATTTTGAATACAATGTACTTCTATTTTCCCTAAGAAAGGTACACTTTCTACTACTCAAGCCAATTTTTTTCTAGTTTTCTTTATGTAAGTGTGAAAAAAGAACAGATGTTTTTCCAAAATTATTTAAGCTTGGAAGGCATTCTATCATTTTCCTCAATAAAATACTTCAGAGTCACGCAAAGCATCATGGCAATAACTTAAGAGCTGAGTCCTTTAAAATACAAGTTATTAGTAAGAAATCAGTGTCAGGACACACAGCATTGTTTGATAGATAACATGTGTAATATAATGGGACGCTGTAAATCATTTGCCACACCAGCTTTATTTTCCACTCTGGACCTTTTCTGTTTGTTAGTTTTTCAATCTAGTTATTCTACAAGTCATGTACAAAGAGGCTTTTAAACTTATCACATTGTATAGTTCATTCCCTACTGCCTAGAATCTTGTAAATCTCTGATGGAATGTTTAACTGGAGTTATCAGCTGGCTTGAACATGCTTCACTATGAAACCTATTAAAATGGTCTTTTTGTAAAAGCAGAGTTTGCTCTGTGTCACTCAAAAGTCCTGCAGATACGAAAATGAGATCCTATGGAATGTTTAAAGATGCAGAGAGCTGTCTTTGAGTTATTTTTTCATTATGCACAACTTGGCCCAGGAGAGATGGTCCTGTACCTCGTTAGCTAAAACAGTCAGGCATGTCAGGACTGCAAATTAATTTACCAGAGAAAGCTGAAGTTTATTCAGATCACTCAGGGTTCTAAGGCAGACCTAAGTCTGCTGAACTATTAGGGCAATTTGGTGAGGTCGGAATCTCAGAAATGTTTATCTTTATTGTCTCTTTCCGCCTCCCTCGCAGAATACAAACGCCTCCCTAAACTAAGCCTGCATGAACAGTAAATGTTCCATGGGAATCAACATGTATAGGTATAACTCTAAGTTTTCAAAAGTAATAATTGGTACACACTGTGATTCCCCCCAAAAAATATCCAATAAATACAAATAGAGATAATCGAGTATTTATTTTCTCCTTATATTAACTTGTCGTGTTTATGAAGTGGAGGGTTTCGATGGACCTTGCATTATTATGTAACACGTGCCATCCAGCCAATGTGATGTCGTTAGTAGTAGAGTAAGCAGTAACGTCCTTGGTTTTATCAATTATGTTATTATCTATTAATTTAAAATGCCGTTCTTTTGGGTACTCTCCCACATTCTCTGTTAACCTCATGTTCCTGTAGCTTTACTCTCTATACAAACTCTGAGTTGAGTGTTGTATAACAAGTTTCATTAAATTTTTTCCATCCAAGTTATGAAGCCCACTAACATCAGAATTGCACAGTTCTCTAAAAGGCTAGAACAATGCCACAGTGGTTGCATTAGAAGCCAAGAGTAAGGCAAACAATGGGTCCACGTTTTAAATAAGGTAAGTGTGCTTGTCTGTATCTAACCCTGGAAACAAGCAACCACGTCTTGGGAGATGGAGATGCTCCATTAGTAACATTATGCACGTTCCTTAAGGAAAACAAGCAATCTTCTCCCTCATATGTTATGAAAAAATATTTCTTCAAAATCAACAGACTAGTCTTCCATTTATGGATTGTAAATGTCATCCAATTCAGGAAATCAAAAATTCTTCCTTTTTCTATGCGTATTTGCTTATGTTTCACACTTTGATGATGACAAGAACGTCAGGTTTGAAGGGTACCAGCGTGAAGCGCCAGCAGGTAGAGAAATCCGGGAGAGCCACAAAAGCATAGAAAGTATGGGTGATATCAGACGCATTTCATTTCAAGTCTGATGAGCCTGCATTTAGGATTTTCCAGCTGGGCTGGTTTGCCAGGGCTTTTGGGAGACGGGGGGCTTTTTATTTCTTCTCTCACACTCACACACACGGTCGGACACACACCTGGGACGCGTTCAAACTCTACGTACACTAGGTGGCTTATACGAATGTATATGTATATTTAAAAATAATACCTTGACATCTGACAAAGACACGAAGGCAACGTATGTGCAGTGAGTCTGGCTCTGAGAAACGTGCACAGCCCCGCAAGAAGTGCCCGTTAAAATGAAACATTTCTGAGGATGAGGACAGACATGGCAAGCGGGAGGGGCGGGGGCCGACAGACAATACAGAGACCCGCAGCTCCCCACCGCCAGGGCGCCACATGGACCCGGCGCGTCACCCCTGCTTACTGTGGGCTCTTGGGGTAGAAGGGCAGGGTCACATGGCTGAGATCCTGGATGTCGAAGGCGGTGGGCTCGGCGGAGATCGCCTGCCGCTTGGTGCGCGGCTCGCCTTGCAAGGTGCTCGCGCTCTGCTTCTGCGCCTGCTGGGTGGCTGGTCGGATCACCGAGCGGTACTTGTCCAGCTCGTTCTGCAGCTTCTGGATCAGTTCGTCCTTCTGATCCAACTCCAGCTCCAGCTCGTCGATGAGAGCATCCCGCTGCCTCAGCTCCTCGATCTTCTCCTGGAGCGCGTACTGTAAATCCCGCAAGGTGCCCATGCTCCTCCGGGCTGCCGGGGGCTCCTTCCTGCCGCTGCTCCGCGTCTTGGGGCTTCCTCCCCTCTCCGATCAACTTTCCCCAAAGTCGCCGCTGCCTCCCGAGTGCCAAAGCTTCCTACTTGAGACCAAAGCCAGCCCTGGCTTCTGAGCATGCCCAGTCCGCCGGCTTCAGCCACCCAGAGTTTCAGTGCAGATTCCACTTCTCTGGGCTGGCTGTGAGGCTCAGAGTGGGGAGAGCAAACCAGCAGGTCCAACCCGGGATTAAACCTGAGACGCGGTGGGCGCCGCGGCACGGGGTAGAAGAGCCGGGAGGCGCGGTGGCTGGGGAGCGGGAGGAGGGGACGTGAATGGGGGCTCTGAGGCAGCGGCTGAGCTCTCAGGGTCCCTCGCGCCGGGCGCCCAAGGAAGCTTGCGGGGCGTGCGGGGAGCTTGATAAGCCTCCGAGGCGCGCCGGGGGTGTGCGGGCGGAGCGAGGAGGGAGCTCTACTTCGTGGGTGGGGAGGTGGGAGGGAGGGGACAGGGAGGACCCCGGGCAAACTCCGGAGGCCTCAGCTGACTCCAGAGCCGACCAGCCTGGAGAATGTTGGGCTACGACCCTAGCGACGTACGAGGCATAGGGGACTCTGTATCATCCAAGCTCTGAGTTCTGGAGGTATTTTGACTGCCGGCCTCACTAAGGAAAGCTCCCGAGCGGTGTGGCCGAGCTGTCGCTTCTCCCACACCACCTTTCCCACCCGGAGCGCCTCACACAGGTGGCTAATGCTTGCGAAGAAACTTGCCTTTCAGGAGCTACGAGGGAGTCGGCGCCCGCGAGGCATTTCCTCTTTCAGCCTACTACCTTTGGGAAAGCGTTGTGGGGTAGGGGGTGGGGCTTCTGATTTTACCCCCCCGAGGCGTTGCTACTCTTTACCTGCTCCAGATAGTTACTCTCCTTTCTTCCCCTTCCAAACTCTGATCAGGGAACTCTTTTACGGCAAAGGCCAAAACCGGATTTGGGCCCTAGCAGGCCATTCAGCTTCCCCATGAGCCCTCCGCCTTGAGCTGGTGCCTGGGAATAGTTCTCTGATGGGCCTTGCTTCTTACATTTGCTGAATTTGGCGGGGAGAGGGTGGGGGTTAAAAATCATTCCCGAGCTCCAAAAAGTTCATCTTGAAACTGAACCATACCTTTAAAAATATTACTTTCCTCACAATCAAGCTGTTAGGAATGTGTATTTCCACTTGAACGGCCAGGAAGACATCCTGACACAAACTTTGAAGAAGAGGGAAAATCGTGAAGGAGCCAGGGAAACTACGCGGGCTGCAGTGAATTGTACACTATACTGCAGTCACCCCCACCTCTACCTACTCCCATCCCCAACCCTGCCCACTCAATATTCCCCAAAATGATCACAATTAGGTAATATCCTTTCTATCCAAGTGTTACTCCCCCATCATGGGAACACATGTATAGAATCTTTAAATATCTACCTAATATGTACCTAAATTCCTAATATTTGCTTAAGACATTAACAACTCATCCAATTTTATAGCATCTTCATTGGCAGACTTTTGATTACTATTCTTGGGCACTCAATATTATAATCCTCAATGCTCTATTTGGTCATTCCTTAACACTAAAACAAAGTGGATAGAAAATAAAATTGAATTGCAATGCAATTCTAAAGTCAACAAAGAATAGTATCAAAATAACTTGCACACGGTTGCTTTTGAATACACAACTTTTTGTATTTAAGCTAGAGACAGAGGAAGGGAAGAAAGGCGGGAGGGAGGTCAAAGTATGTTAACAAGCTTGTTCATTTAAAGTGTGGTTGTTTGTAATTACAGGACTAAATGACAAAAGATACGCAGTCCTAAATATTCTTTTATGTAGATGATTATCTAATAATTCTCTCAATGCAGATTACACAAGACGCTTCATTTTTCTGCTTTCCAACACAGACTTTCAAAAGTGCATTTATTTCTAAATGTGATACACAAAATGGATCATTCTCAAAACATTTTCTTTTGCAATGAAGAAATGAGCAACTTACAAATATTGAAAATAATAATAACTCTGAATTATTATTGTTTTAATTAAAAGTAAACCAAGCAGAAGTACTGTGACTTTGTATAACTCACTGTATTCTAAAAAAACTTCCATGAAAATTTCCTTCTTCTGGGCAAAAGGCCAAATTCTTATTTAACCTGTGGGAATTCTTTATTTCCATGGGAAAATGTCTAATACAAAATGACTTTTTCCTATAGATCTATTATTGAGGTTCATGAAGCCATGAGTTTATGTCTAAAAATATATCAGATACAATGTATACAGGACATAATTAGACAACTGCTAAGTTGGGTTCAGAATTCCAGGATTTTCTCTTCCTTTTTTTTCCTTTTTTAGTTTTTCTTTTCTTTTCTTTTCTTTTCTTTTTTCTGTGACGGAGTTTTGCTCTTGTCACCCAGGCTGAAGTGCAGTGGCACAATCTCAGCTCACTGCAACCTCCGCCTCCTGGATTCAAGTGATTCTCCTGCCTCAGCCTCCAGAGTAGCTGGGACTACAGGCACCTGCCACCATGCCGGCTAGTTTTTGTATTTTCAATAGAGATGGGGTGTTACCATGTTGGCCAGGATGTTCTCGATCTCTTATCTCGTGATCTGCCCGCATTGGCCTCCCAAAATGCTGGGATTGCAGACATGAGCCACTGTGCCCAACCATCTCTTTCAATTTTAAAGTGAAAACAAATATTTTAAGTAAGTTTTTCATTGACGTTTTAGAGTTTATTTAGGGTTTAAATGGGGTTGCTTAATGTTTTTGAGCAGCCACAAAGTAGAGAAGCTTCTTCCTCATTTGTAGGAAGTCTGTCTACATGTACAAAGGAAAATAAAAACTAAAACACTTTCCCAAAAATAAAAAATAAGACTTCAACCAAAAATATGTAGGCATTTTGGAAAAAAGTGAGGTTTTTTTACACTAAAATATGTAAATATTTTTTCACTATTTTAGCTGGCATATCTACATGCAATTATAGGATGGATACACATTACATTTTCATTTTCAATGTACATCTCATGATATAAAATCTGTTCCAGGATGAATCTGATATTGACAGTCAGGCATCTGTTATAACAAACACAAAGAGAGTAAACAGCTGAAAAGATATGACTTTTACAATTGACTTTAAAAGGTGTTCAAGGAATAGAATCTAGTTATGTCAGGCTGTGTTATTTTTTAAAATTTATTTTCCCTTAAATGCTTTATAATTTCATATGCAAAATCCAGGATTCTAGCCTTTTCTCTTTCATTTTTAAAGTAAAAATAAATATTTTAGCTATGTTTTCCAATGATGTTTTTGGCCAGCTGTTTAGATCTTGAGCGATCAGGTTTCCATCTCAACGTTTTGAGTGTTTCCAATATTTTCTTAAACATCTTCTGCCTTGTACTTAGTAAATGCTGGAAATAAACCTTATGTGAAAAATCAAAGTCCTGCAATTACGTCTTAACAGACAAATTATCTTTACTATGTGTCATATAGTAAACTTAATTGGCTAAATTACAAGATCAAAGATCAGGCACAAGTCTACTTTCTGCTAATTAGGAAGTGTCTACCTCAAATTCCTTCAGGGGTAGAGTAGAGAAGAATGGCTTGAAATGAGCATTGCCCCACTGTCTATCTGGGATGAAGTTTTGACATTAGATGCTGACAGTTAGAACAATGGAATTTTGAAGGAACTGAATTCATACTCTAGAATTCCATAATCAACTCACAACCTGCTTTTCAGCAGTCTTCCTTTTTCATAACTTTAATAAAAGCAAAGTTCTACTGGTAGCCAGACCAAACTGAGGCCTGTTAAACTCTAATATGCTCTTCAATCTTGCACCCAACCCTCATAATTGAGAATAAAAACTGACATGTCTTCCTTAATGGACCCTCAGAATCATTTAATGAGCTATTCCAATAAAGTATCTTTATTATAATACTAGCTATTCAAAAATAAATCTGTAGAATTTATCATCCTTCACTAAAAACATTATTAGCCCAAAAGAACTGTGCTAATTTTATCCACTTGTCCATTCCACTGACACTGTATTTCCTGGAAGAATCTTAAGTTTTGAAATTTTCTTCTGCCATGTCATGTGTGTATCTTGAATGAGAAAAAATAAACAAACAAAAATATAGCTGAGCCTTTTAGGTGATAGAAGCTACCTCTTGCAGAAGATTGCTAAAAGTAACAAGTCCTCCTAAGAATCTAGATTTTAAAGCTACTATTACTGGCAGACATAATGGTTTGTTCTAAGTTGCTAATCATAATCAAGATCACAAAAAATAACTAACTTCCTTCACTTCTTATATGTATTGTTCATATAACCCTATAAGTTGAATATTACTAATATTCTATTAACATTAGAGAAAAATGAAGGCACAGAATCATTCACCTAATCAATGGCAAAGTCTGGCTTCATATCCAGACTAGGTGATGTACAGCTGAAGTCCCTACCCCTCATTACTTTTTGTAGAACTTATAAATGTTGCTACTGTCCTATTCTGCATCCAGAGACAGAAGAGTGTCCTTAACATCAACTTGCTTGACTTAGGGGTCAGGGAGGTGAAGATGATAAATTTTAAAAATCCTGAAAGATCAGCAGCAAGGCTTTCAAAAAGTTCCTTTTTCCAAACCTGTCTTTATTTCAACAAGATTACATTCTGGTTCAGGGTACAGTAACTTGAACCCATTTGCCAGAGATTGTACTAATCCTAAAATTGCTTGAAATTGTCCTATCTTTAAAGCTAAAAGTTCTAAGTATCTTCCAGTCTCAGGCAAACCAAGAGAGTTGGTCACCCTATTTAATTCAAAATATCTGAGCCTCTCTAGTTTATAAATATTTTCAAATTTTGCTTTCCACATTACTAATAGAAAAGTAAAACCAAGGAAGATCTGTAATGATAATACCTATTATTTTAGGCACATTACAAACCCACTTATACATTACTTTGTGTGAATATGTTTTAGGAAAGCAATCATCCTATTGCAATGAATAATAATGCACAACCGGAATTGTCTTTGGACTATAAAGGGGGATGAGTCAGACAATAGAATTTTAATTATACTTTGATAAATTAGACAATAATTCAAGGATCCCTTTTTGCTTTATTGTTTTAACAGAAACTGGAACTTACATTGATTCCCCACTAAGTACAGTGACTCAAGTACCGGCTATTTTATTAATTCCTGTAGAACTAGTTTTATAATTGTGTTTAGTGGATAGATTTGGCCATAAGAAATATATATTTACATGGATATAAGTAAAAATTGAAATAGTTTGGCTGTTTTCAAGTTATAGTATTTCAAATGGCAAGTTCTGCACGGAAAAGAAAAAAAATAAACCATTAATGATGAAAACCTTACTGCAGAGACTTGGAAAGTAATAGCGCACTGTACCATAATTGCTAATGTACTTAGCATTTAATACCAAATTAGTGTCACGCTTAATATTAGGTGAAATGAATTTTTATAGTCCCCTTCTTAAGATGATGGGAAGTTATTATTGGGCCTCAGGCTAAACTGGTTCTCATGAAAACTCATGAACTATCTAACAAAATGAACATTTATTTGTACTGTTTAGTCAGCTGCTCATTTCCAATAGCCAAAAGAAAAAAAATCAAGAAGAAAAATATTAGGCTTTTTGTATTTTGAAATAAGCGTAAAATTTTTAAATGCATGAAATAGAATCAAAAATGCTTTATTCACAAGACACCATTTTACTGCATCTGAAGCTTAATGTATATGTATGTGAAGCTTAATGTATATGTACATGCAACATATCTACCTGTATTATAAATAAGTTAGAGTTGCTCAGTTCCATTTCAGTGATTCTTCTGGTATATTAAATGTGCATCTTTTACTAAGGTAAATCATCAATATTTTCCACAAAATTTTCTAAAGTATTTTCAAAAGTAATTTTGATTCTGAAAACAGATTTGATATCATGGAGCTTATAGAATAGCTCTACAGTCTGTGATTTTTTTCTTTTTTGCTCTTGATTTTATTTTAACTAGTATTTAGCAGTTGATATAACTTGGCCATTTTCTTCTTACAGGTTTTGTAACCAAAATTTAAAGTAAAGAAAACCTAAATTTTGTTAGCAAACTCTTTAAAAGTAGTAAGGTAAGAAAATACTGAAGATGTAAGAAAGACAATAAAACAGAAATTCGGGTGAATTGAAATTTTTTTTTACTAGTAGGTAAAATGACTGCATTGGGCAACAGAAAGATGTCAGGAAATTTGTTTATATTGTGAGAATGTCAGTGATTCAAGGGAGAGGGGGCTTTCCAGGCAAAAAGACTTAGTAGGGAAATACATGGAGATCTCCACTCTCATTAATTTAATAGGCATGTAAATATCACCTAACTTCAAATTAAGGAATCCTCAAATTGTGACTTTTCTATAATCATCATGAGTTGGAAATCCAGACATCCTCTTTTCTAACGACGGGCAAATGAAGCAGTAGGCTAGTAAAGCAAATGGATATCATTCCAGGGCCAAGATACTGCCAAGTATTATCCTTGAAACAAGGATAGGAGCTCCAGGCTGGGGCCCAGGAGATGCATACATTCACTATGTATTTGTAACTAACTATAACATTATCATTCGCCTTGCCTAATGTAGGTTTTTAGAAAAGATTCAGTAATTCCTTTATGGTCTAGGCTGGATTTTTAAAAATTCATTTTTCAAAGCACAGGCATTTAATCTGGTAGGTAAAGAATACTTTAAATATTAGTGGTCCAGATTTAAACTTAAAAGACAAATGTGCAAACACCTATATAATGAAGAAGTTACCCAAAACAGCCATATCTAAAGTATCATATAGTTTCCACGCACCATATAAATAAATGTACAATAGGAATTTTCATACTTTTTTGATATTAGTGCAAAATAGAATTACACATCTAGAATCTAGTGTCTAGAGTTACTGTATTACATACAAATTTTCTGCTCAAAGAGTTAATGTAGAGAGTCATTATGGAAAATTCATCTAATTTTTCCCTAAAATATAATACAGCCAAAATTCTAATCATCCAGCTTCTTTAGAAAAGCATCTATGTTGACTACAACTTTTAAGTGGAAAAAATGACAGGGAAATCTTCACAATGTTTATTTGTGGAATATTAAAAGCAATTGCTGCTGTTAGGAACATAGAGAACTTAGTGAAAATTGCTTACTTTCATTTTCCAGTTTCTACTGGTCAGATCCTCCATTGGAAAACTGCAAGTAATATTCTCTCAGCAGTCACAGAACTAAAACTTACCTAAGATAACAGTGTTTCCACGTTTGCTCTATTTTTCAGTTTACTTTATGTCACTCTCAAGGGTACACACAAATAACATACATATACATACATACAAACACACAAATACAGAGAATTAAAGGAGTGACAGCAACATATGCCATGGTTTAACATCCCATCCTATCCCACCTCCCACAGGAAAAAAAAAAAAAAGCAAATGTGTCAGCTATGATGTGAATGTCTCCCCCAAAGTTCATATGCTGGAAACTTAATCCCCAGTGCAACAACATTGAGAGGCGGAATCTTTGAAGTGGTGATTCTTTCAAGAAAAAAAGTAGTTGTATAAAGACACATATTTTCTAGAAAATATTCAAAGTGACAGGAAGAAAACATGGTTATCATGGATCTTAAGCAGGCAAATATGTTGTTCTAAGAGGGGTGTCAAAGTAAAGCTCTGCTAGCAACCAGGCAACTCTAATGCAGAGCTTTCCTCAGAATGTTAACTAAAGAACACTAGTTCCTTAAAATGGTAATAAATGTAATGAAAAAGAGTTTTATGGTCAAAAATGTTTGGGAGACATTGAGAAAAAAATAAGAAAAGAGATTTCTTTCTGCATTATTATCAGTACTTTTAACTTTCCAGTATATATTATGAATATCCAAAATAAATATACAGTAAATACAAAAAGTATTACATACTGTATACACTATGTAAATAAATGGTAAATATATACAATTGTTTAACAACTAAACCTTTCTTCTTCTAATACTTTCAGTGTTGAACCTGAGTATTCATGGCATTTAATACTTTAAAAGTCAGACAATTTAATAGAAAGTACAAGCATTTTCTCCATTTGTGAAATCCCCTATTGCTATCTACATACACAGCAATATCTGAGACAAGAACACACAGTTTTATTCCCACAAACAGTACTGTCAACTACTGGCATCTCCCCTTTCAAACCGCAATTTGCCCAGCCTGTGGCCACAGCCAATGACATGACAGAAAACCATGAACCTATAACAAATTTGGTGCCTACAGGAAAGATTAGCCTTGCCATTTGACCCATCATCACATTTCCTCCCTTTAAAATTAGACTAGGTCACAGGATTATTGCTTAGGCTGGGAAAATGTTCAAGGAAGGACTACAATGGGATCAAAATAGGTAGAGCATTTGATGAGTAATGAATGACTTAAGTGTTACAGTGATTCTTTAGTTCTTTAAGTTCTCCAAGCATTAAGCAATTATGTTTTAACATTTCATAGTTTCCAATGGGAATTCTCTTTTTGCCTGTGAAGCCCTGTTCCCAACCCCTTTCACTACCTTCAAATCCTAGCCCCATCACTGCTCCATCACCGCCTCTCATCTCTTGAGTTGTTTATTCAATAAATCTATTCTTCAGTTCTTCCCTAAAATAAAACTACCTCTAATAATCCTTCAGAATCATCCCCATAATATTTTCCCTTCTAAAAGCACTTTATCAGAATGCATAATTATATATTATGCATTATAACCCTAACCCTAATGCTAACCCTAATATTTGCATACATATTTGTTAAATAGATACATCTCCCATTAGACTGTAAACTATGAAAGCAAAGAATTATGTCTATTTTGTTCACCAATACCTAGAACAGGAAGGTGCTCACTATACTTGCTAATTGTGTTAAATAAATAAAAGTAGGAGTAAATGCAGTCAACAATTATTTATTTAATATGCAAAACACACCTCTCTGTGGAAAAGAATCAAAAGGGACAAATTTTCTGTTTATTGATGGTGTTGTGTAATATTTAATAAATCAAACATATCAGAGGCTTAGTTTAAACCTTTCTGTATGTAATAAATCAAATATATCAGAGGCTTAGTTTAAACCTTTCTGTATGTAATAAATCAAATATATCAGAGGCTTAACTTTAAAATGATTTTTCTTCTACAGAAAACAATAATAATAATCCCTATTTGAACAACATATTTGCCTGTTTAAGGACCATGGTAACGATGTTTTCTTCCTGTCACTCTGATTTTTTTTCTAGAAAATAATGTGCTTGATATCCAACTACTTTTTTCAACTCTATTAATGTACTTTTAAATCACCAGAATCTCACCTTCTTTCTTACTCTTAGACTTATAATATGTTGTCTTCAAGGTACAGCGCTCTTTTATGTAACACTGGCAATGTCTACAGAATCAACAGTTTTGCAATTTCTTTTTTGTTTCTTCCACAGTTTCAGCTATCCCTTCAAAAGCCAACTGCTTTATTTGGAGTTGGCCTTCTTTACTAGTGCTTCTTAATACATACATCTTGTGGAAAACTATTCATATCATTTGATATTATTTCAAAAGCAGATGCTTTCAATTAAGATACTTAATATCTTCCGTGATTATTAACCAATGCTTGTGTCCTATCTGATCATTTATAATTTGAAAGTTAAGATTCAAAGTCCAAGAAGCAAATTTACATCCATCTGCAAAATTCCTTCACTAACTTAATTCTTAACATACATATACTTATTTCCCATCTCCTCTCCCTTGTTCTTGCTTTGCTTTTTCCACAGAATGTCAGAGTAGGCCCTAGATATAAAATAATAAGCTTAACATCACAATCAATTGAACATAAAAGTGCTAACTTTTGGGAATTAACAATAATTATAAAGTCACAATGCTATGTTAAATAGCTGTTCAATTAAATCAAAAGACAGGAATATATGGTTTGTTAATGCAGAAAAGAATATTTCTCAGGTAGATGTTTTCTGTAATTTTAAAAAGTCAGAAAGAAGACTTTATAAGCTCTTCAAATTTATTAGACTTGAACATAGGTCTTGAAAAAAGTAACTATTGTTAACCTTAAAAAACCTAAAGACAAGCCATCCCTATGAGAAAATAAAATAAATCCTTATCAATTAAAGAGTCAAATTTGAAGATAAAAAGTCAAAGTCTTGCATATATATATCCCAAAAATCTTTATAAATTAAGCTTTTAACTGCAATGTTATAATGCTGCTTCAGTGTCTAAATAGAAATCTAAGTTTCTGGTTTGCAACTGTGTGAAACTTCTAGATCTTCAATAAAACCTTACCATTAATAACCATGTGAATGTAAGAACCCTTTTGGCATTGCATCATTTATCTTTAGCGGTTTTAATTATATTTTTCCTCCCACAAACTGGGAGTCTCATGATGCAGTCATCAATATACCTAATCCTTTTGGAAGCACCATTTCCCAAGAGGAAAAACATATGTAATTAATATTAATAAAGCTCCGCAATAGAAAAATGTCATGTTGATATGTACATGCCTTTCTATATGTAGAAAATATATTCTTTATTTTATTCAGTTAAAAATAGTATTTTTCGGAAAATAGTTTCTGATTGAGATTTAAATGTTTCATTTTTTAAAAGTACAAGGTAAAGCAAAGCATCACATGATTGTGAAATTTGTACTTCTTCTTTATATGATTCATTTTATTTTAAATACACTTCCATAAATAGCGTACAGCTTCAACTAACAGTACATTCTCCAAATTTATCTCTCACCCATTAAATACTAATTTCTAATGACTAAAATACAGAACTAAAGGTACAATTGCACCCTCTACTGTCCAAATATTGAGCACCGTGCTGTGCATGTTTGTTTAACACATTCATTATAAAAGTAACAAGTAAATAACATTGGTTTCCTTTTGACATTAATTAGCATATCCTCAAAAAATTAAGTTCTAATTATAAAATTTCCATAGTGATGTAAATGGAAGTTTGCCACTTTTATAGTTACTTGTACTAAACTAATTTAGAAAATGACTCTTATTAAGGTACAGTCATGCATCATGCAATAAATTTTCTGTCAGTGACAGACCACATATGCAACAGTGGTCTTGTAAGATTATAATGAAGCTGCTATACATAGCTGTACCTTTTTTATCTTTTATACCATATTTTTACTGTACCTTTTTTATGTTTAGATATGTGTAGATATACAAATACTTACCATCATGTTACAATTGCTTACAGTATTCGGGAGCAATAGGCTATGTCATATAGCCTAGGTGTGTAATAGGCTATATACCATCTAGGTTTGTGTAAGTACACTTTTTGATGTTTGCACAATCATAAAATTGCCTAAAGGCACATTTCTTAGAATGTATCCCTGTTGTTAAATGATGCAACTGTACTTGAGTGAAGTATTCATTAACTTACTGATAATGCATGACAATATTAATCACCTTTTCAACAATATTCATAACAAGGAAAAATATGAAATCATTCAAGCAAACAATTGGCATATTTTTCTAATAGTGTATAAAGTTTACCAAATTTTATTTCAAGTTAAAAATCAGGAAAGCACTAATGTTTCTCTAAAACTGTGCTTCAAAGTTTTTAAGAAAAGTTGTGAGTTGATTGTCAAAATGTGACATACCACTATGAGCTAAAATTAATAGGTTATTTGTATTTTTTAAACCTATCTTTAACGTTTCGATAGAGACTGTTGGGCCAGGCGCGGTGGCTCAGGCCTGTAATCCCAATACTTTGGGAGGCTGAGGCAGGTGGATTGCCTGAGATCAGGAGTTCGAGACCAACCTGACCAACATGTAGACACCCTGTCTCTACTAAAAATACAAAATTAGCCAGGTGTTGTGGTGCATGCCTGTAATTCCAGCTACTCAGGAGGCTGAGGCAGGAGAATCTCTTGAATCCAGGAGGGGGAGGTTGTGGTGAGCCGAGAGCACACCATTGCACTCCAGCCTGGGCAACAAGAGCAAAACTCCGTCTCAAAAAAAAAAAAAAACAGGTACTGTTTTGAATTCAAAATAAATTATTATTCAAAAGATTATCTTATCAATTTCTTCTTCTGGTGATGAAGATTCGTTTACTGATAATCAGCCCTCCCACCTATAATAATTAGAGAGGCTGAACCAAAAATATGAAAATAAGGCATTGGAAAACTTCCAAGCCGCAAGGAATTGAGGGGCCAATATCCCAGAGAAAAGTGAAGTCCAGAGATGTCAGCCTAATGTTCAGTGTTTTTCTGAGGTATTCACCAATTACAGAACACTTCTAAGAAAATAAGTAAGTAAGCATAAATTAAAAGCTGAGAGGCTAAGAAGTTGATCAAAGCTTCTAAAGTCTAAAATGGTTGGAGGGACAAAAATTGGAATCAGGCCCAACAAGTTGAAATCCAGGGAGGCTAAACTTTAACTGCTAATAACCATGTACCCAATAAGACCGAATCCTGTTTTATATCTGTGCAATCTATAATTGGATTAGGTGATCTGACCCTAGTCTTCCTGCCTGTCAGGAGCAAAAGCAAATCCTCCATGAAGGAAGATCACGTAATCCAGAGTATCACACTCTTTCTGCAATTTTTCATGCCTAATGTTGGGTTCCAAAAAAAAAAAACACACAATTAGGCAACACCCCATAACCTAAAACTGAGAAAAAAGTAGAAGTTATGCAACAGAAGGAGACACATGGGAGACTGTGATATTGGAATTATCAGAAATGAACTTTAAAGCAATTGTGACAAATATGTTTCAGAAAAGTGATTAAAATGTTAGTTATTTTAGCAGAAAACCAGAAATTACAAAGAACTTTTTGAAGCTGAAATTTTAGAAATAAAAAAAGCAGTAACTGAAATTTAATAACTCTATAGTCAATTTTAATAACAGAAGACACAATTAGTAAACTGGAAGATAAGTCCAAATAAAATAGCTACGTTAAATAAAGAAAAGGAATTTTAAAACATAGGAAAAAGGACATGAGATGTGGAGTCTTGGGAGAAGTTCTAACCTCTGTACAACTGGAGTCTCAAAAGGACAGAAAAGAGAGAATATAGCAAAAGCAGTATTTGAAGAAATAATCACTATGAATTTTCCAAAACTGATAAAAAAAAAATCAGGCCACAGATTTCAAGAGGCACTGTAAATGACTAGCACAATAAATATAAAAGACACCGATATGGTTTGGGTGGGTCCCCACTCAAATCTCATTTTGAATTGTAGCTCCCATAATTCCCAAGTGCTGTGGGAGGGACCCAGTAGGAGGTAATTGACTCATGGGGGTAGGTTTTTCCAGTGCTATTCTCATGATACTGAATAAGTCTCACAAGATCTGATGGTTTTATGAAGGGGAGTTCCCCTGCACATGCTCTCTTGCCTGCTGCCATGTAAGACATGCTCTTCCTTCATCTTCCACCGTGACTGTGAGGCTTCCCCACCCATGTGGAACAGTGAGTCCATTGAGCCTCTTTCCTTTATAAATTACCCAGTCTCACGTATGTCTTTATCAGCAGCATGAGAACAGACTAATACAGACACACACACACACACACACACACACACAGACAGACACATAGGTATAACACAGTAAAACTGTTACATGAAAAACAGAAAGCTCCTAAGAGCAGACAGACAAAAATATCTGCAACCTTCAAAGGAACAATAAGAAAACAGCTTTTTAATTGAAGCAGTGAAAGTCACAAGACAATAGAATGGTAGCCTCAAAAGGCTGAAAAAAAATCTGACAACCAAGAATTCTATACTTGACAAAAATATCCTTTGAAAATAAAGGTAAATAAGTATATTTTGAGAAACAAAAACTAGAGAATTTGTTACCAACCGATCACACTAAAGGAGATAATAAAAGGTATTCTTCAGACAGAAAGAAAATGAATCCACATGAAACCACAAAGATTTAAAGAAAATGTAAGTATCATACAAAGGATAAATATGAGGGTAAATGTATATAAAGTATTACTGTATAAAACAATAACATCTAACAACAATAATATAAAAGAGACTAAGGGGCTAACAGTTGAATGTTGTTAGGTCATTTCACTGTCTGAGTATTAATAAATGTAATGACTTACCTCTAATTTTACTAATGCCAGAATGTATTACATGTTGTACTCTCTAGAGTAACTACTTAAGGAAGCACAAGTTGTATAAATAACAAATTGATGGAAGGATGGAAGGATAACTGAATATTAAAAACAATAGATTCATTAAAGTAGAGGCAAAAAAGGAAAGAAAACTTAACATAGAACAAAAATCACAAATAGAAAACAAACAGTACAATGATAGATCAAAGATTTGATCAATGATAGATCAAAATATATTAGTAAACAAACTAAATAGATTACTCCAGTTGCTAAACAAAGAATATCTGACTGAATAAAATAAAAATTATATATATTTTATGAGACAATTGTTATATAAGGAAACAGAAAGGCTTATAGTAAAAATGGTAAATATAATCCAAACACAAACCAAAAGAAAGTTGATATAGCTCTACTACAAAGCAAAGAAGTAAGAACACCAGTGTTAGTAGAGTTAAAAAGGGATATCTCTTAATAATAAAATGATTAATTTACCAGAAAGTGATTATAATTCTAAATGTACATGCACTAAATAACAGCCTTCACATTGTCAAAAGTAAAAATTCATAATGCTAAGAGGAGATATAGACAAATGTAATATCTTATTAGATTGTGACTCATCTCTTAGAATAAGTGATAGACCTAGCAGGCAGAAATATAATCAGGCTATAAAAGATAGAAACAATAAACTTAACAAATGTGAGTTAATTACACTACATAGAACACCTCATCTCAAAATTGCAAAACACATAATTTTCTAGTGCATAGGAATATTTATTAAAATTGACTATATGCTGGACCATAAAACAAGTCTCAACAAACAACAGAATATTAAAATCATGGTATCTTGCTGCAGAAGAATTAAACTGGAAATGAACACAAATTATCTCAATAATCATGAAAAAGTATTTAATAAAATTCAAAATCCATTTATAATTTTAAAATAATTTTGAAAATTTTGAAATAAGCCAGGTGTGGTAGCTCATGCACATAATCCCAGTACTTTGGGAGGCTGAGGCAGGAGGATCACTTGAGTCCAGGATTTTGAGGCTGCAAAGAGCTATGATTGCAACAGTACACTGGAGCCAAGAGGACAGTGCAAGATTCTGTCTCTAAAAAAATAAATTAATTAATGAATAAATAAATAATTTCAATGTAAAGAGTACTTATCTGATAAAATGTACACACACACATGCACAAAAATCTACCAAAAAACTCATACTTAATGGTGAATTATTAAAACACTTATTTATGATACCACAAAAAGAAATAGATGCCTATAATCACCACATTAATTCAACATTATAATTGAAGCCTGATCACTGAAATAAGGCAAGAACACTAAGTAAAATGCCAAAAAATTAGAAAATGTTGCATAATTATTGACACAGACCTACAGAAAAACTATTAAAATAAGTAAATTGGAGGTCAGCATACAGAAATTTTATGTTAAAAGTTAAAAATGTATTTCTAGGGGGAAGTTCCAAGATGGCCAAATAGGAACAGCTCCAGCCTCCAGCTCCCAGCGTGAATGACACAGAAGACAGGTGATTTCTGCAAATCCAACTGAGGTACTGGGTTCATCTCACTGGTGCATGTCGGACAGTGGGTGCAGGACAGTAGGTGCAGCCCACTGAGCAAGAGCCGAAGCAGGGCAAGGCATCACCTCACCTGGGAAGCACAAGGGGTAAGGGAATTCCCTTTCCCAGCCAAGGGAAACCGTGACACACAGCCCCTGAAAAATCGGGTCACTCCCACACTAATACTGCACTTTTCCAATGGTCTTAGCAAATGGCACACCAGGAGATTATATCCCATGCCTGGCTCAGAGGGTCCCACACCCAAAGAGCCTCCCTCATTGCTAGCACAGCAGACTGAGATCTAACTGCAAGGTGGCAGTCAGGCTGGGGAAGGGGCGCCTGCCATTGCTGAGGCTTGAGTAGGTAAACAAAGCAGCTGGGAAGCTTGAAGTGGGTGGAGGCCACCACAGCTCAAGGAGACCTGCCTGCCTCTGTAGACTCCACCTCTGGGGACAGGGCATAGCCATAAAAAAGGCAGCAGAAACCTCTGCAGATTTAAATGTCCCTGACAGCTTTGAAGAGCATAGTGGTTCTCCCAGCACAGAGTTTGAGATCTGAGAACAGACAGACTGCCTCCTCAAGTGGGTCCCTGACTCCCGAGTAGCCTAAATGGGAGACACCTCCCAGTAGGGGCAGAGTGACACCTCACACGGCTGAGTACTCCTCTGAGACTAAGCTTCCAGAGGAACGATCAGGCAGCAACATTAGCTGTTCAGCAATAATCACTATTCTGCAGCCTCTGCTGCTGACACCCAGGCAAACAGGGTCTGGAGTGAACCTTGAGCAAACTCCAACAGACCTGTGGCTGAGGGTCTGGATTGTTAGAAGTAAAAATAACAAATAGAAAGGACATCCATAGCAAAACCCCATGTGTACATCACCATCATCAAAGAGCAAAGGTAGATAAAACCACAAAGATGGGGAAAAAACAGAGCAGAAAAGCTGAACATTCTAAAAATGAGAGTGCCTCCCCACCTCCAAAGGAACGCAGCTCCTCACCAGCAATGGAACAAAGCTGGACGGGAATGACTTTGACGAGTTGAGAGAAGAAGGCTTCAGTCGATCAAACTTCTCCGAGCTGAAGGAGGAAATTTGAACCCATCACAAAGAAGCTAAATACCTTGAAAAAAGATTAGATGGATGGCTAACTAGAATAACCAATGTAGAGGAGTCCTTAAATGACCTGATGAAGCTGAAAACCATGGCACGAGAACTACATGACAAATGCACAAGCTTCAGTAACCTACTCGATCAACTAGAAGAAAGGGTATCAGTGATTGAAGATCAAATAAATGAAATGAAGCAGGAAGAGAAGTGTAGAGAAAAAAGAGTAAAAAGAAATGAACAAAGCCTCCAAGAAATATGGGATTATGTGAAAAGACCAAATCTACATCTGATTGGTGTACCTGAAAGTGACGGGGAGAATGGAACCAAGTTTGAAAACACTCTGCAGGATATTATCCAGGAGAACTTCCCCAACCTAGCAAGGCAGGCCAACATTCAAATTCAAGAAATACAGAGAATGCCACAAAGATACTCCTCAAGAAGAGCAACTCCAAGACACATAATTGTCAGATTCACCAAAGTTGAAATGAAGGAAAAAATGTTGAGGACAGCCAGAGAGAAAGGTCGGGTTACCCACAAAGGGAAACCCATCAGACTAACAGTGGATCTCTCAGCAGAAACTCTACAAGCCAGAAGAGAATGGGGATCAATATTCAACATTCCTAAAGAAAAGAATTTTCAACCCAGAATTTCGTATCCAGCCAAACTAAGCTTCATAAGTGAAGGAGAAATTCCTGGACATACACACTCTCTCAAGACTAAACCAGGAAGAAGTTGAATCCCTGAATAGACCAATAACAGGCTCTGAAATTGAGGCAACAATTAATAGCCTACCAACCAAAAAAAGTCCAGAACCAGACAGATTCACAGTTGAAATCTACCAGAGGTACAAAGAGGAGCTGATACCATTCCTTCTGAAACTGTTCCAATCAATAGAAAAAGAGGAATCCTCCCTAACTCATTTTATGAGGCCAACATCATCCTGATACCAAAGCCTGGCAGAGATACAACAGAAAAAGAATTTTAGACCAATATCTCTGATGAACATCGATGCAAAAATCCTCAACAAAACACTGGCAAACCGAATCCAGCAGCACATCAAAAAGCTTATCTACCATAATCAAGTGGGCTTCATCCCTGGGATGCAAGACTGGTTCAACATACACAAATCAATAAACTTAATCCAGCATATAAACAGAATCAAAGACAAAAACCACATGATTATCTCAATAGACGCAGAAAAGGCCTTTGACAAAATTCAACAGCCCTTCGTGCTAAAAACTCTCAATAAATTCTGTACTGATGGAACATACCTCAAAATAATAAGAGCTATTTATGGCAAACCACAGCCAATATCATACTGAATGGGAAAAGACTGGAAGCATTCCCCTTCAAAACTGGTATAAGACAGGGATGCCCTCTCTCACCACTCCTATTCAACATAGTGTTGGAAGTTCTGGCCAGGGCAACCAGGCAGGAGAAAGAAATAAAGGGTATTCAATTAGGAAAAGAGTAGGACAAATTGTCCCTGTTTGCAGGCAACATGATTGTATATTTAGAAAACCCCATCATCTCAGCCCAAAATCTCCTTAAGCTGATAAGCAATTTCAGCAAAGTTTCAGGATACAAAAGCAATGTGCAAAAATCACAAGCATTCTTATACACCAATAACAGGAAAACAGAGAGCCAAATCATGAATGAACTTCCATTCACAATTGCTTCAAATAGAATAAAATACTGAAGAATCCAACTTACGAGGGATGTGAAGGACCTCTTCAAGGAGAACTACAAACCACTGCTCAATAAAATAAAAAAGGACACAAACAAATGGAAGAATATTCCATGCTCATGGATAGGAGGAATCAATATCCGGGAAATGGCCCTACTGCCCAAGGTAATTTATAGATTCAATGCCATCTCCATTAAGCTACCAATGACTTTCTTCACAGAATTGGAAAAAACTGCTTTAAAGTTCATATGGAACCAAAAAAGAGCC
>NW_012114899.1:1610370-1620067 GCF_000951035.1 Colobus angolensis palliatus | reverse complement strand
AGCCATCTGATCTTTGACAAACTTGACAAAAACAAGAAATGGGGAAAGGATTCCCTATTTAATAAATGGTGCTGGGAAAACTGGCTAGCCATATGTAGAAAGTTGAAACTGGATCCCTTCCTTACACCTTATACAAAAATTAATTCAAGATGGATTAGAGACTTAAATGTTAGACCTAAAACCATAAAATCCCTAGAAGAAAGCCTAGGCAATACCATTCAGGACGTAGGCATGGGCAAGGACTTCATGTCTAAAACACCAAAAGCAATAGCAACAAAAGCCAAAATTGACAAGTGGGATTTAATTAAACTAAAGAGCTTCTGCAGAGCAAAAGAAACTACCATTAGAGTGAACAGGCAACCTACAGAATGGGAGAAAATTTTTGCAATTTTCTCATCTGACAAAGGGCTAATATTTAGAACCTACAAATAAACAAATTTACAAGAAAAAAACAACTCCATCAAAAAGTGGGCAAAGGATATGAACAGACACGTCTCAAAAGAAGACATTTATGCAGCCAATAGACACATGAAAAAAATGCTCATCATCACTGGTCATCAGAGAAATGCAAATTAAAGCCACAATGAGATACCATCTCACACCAGTTAGAATGGCAATCATTAACAAGTCAGGAAACCACAAGTGCTGGAGAGGATGTGGAGAAATAGGAACACTTTTATATGGTTGGTGGGACTGTAAACTAGTTCAAGCATTGTGGAAGACAGTGTGGCAATTCCTCAAGGATCTAGAACTAGAAATACCATTTGACCCAGCCATCCCATTACTGGGTATATGCCCAAAGGATTATAAATCATGCTACTATAAAGACACATGCACACGTATGTTTATTGTGGCACTATTCACCATAGCAAAGACTTGGAACCAACCCAAATGTCTATCAATGACAGACTGGATTAAGAAAATGTGGCCCATACACAACATGGAATACTATGCAGCCATAAAAAAGGATGAGTTCATGTCCTGTAGGGACATGGATGCAGCTGGAAATCATCATTCTCAGCAAACTACCGCAAGAACAGAATACCAAACACCGCATGTTCTCACTCATAGGTGGGAAGTGAACAATGAGAACACCTGGACACAGGAAGGGGAACATCACACACCAGGGCCTGTCATGGGGTGGGGGGAGTGGGGAGGGATTGCATTAGGAGATATATACGTATGTAACAAACCTGCACGTTGTGCACATGTACCCTAGAACTTAAAGTATAATAAAAAATAAATAAATTTAAAAACATGTATTTCTCTACCAGTAACAAACAAACAAACATTTGTGGCATAAGGATAAACAACTGGCTCAACAGATTACAATGGAGAGCTCTGAAATAAACCTACATACATATGCTACATCATATACAACAAATGTGACACTACACAAATATAGTCATTTAAATAAATAGTACTGCATCAACTAAATACCCATACATAAAGTAATAGAATCTTCTGCCCCTTTTTGTGCGATATACAATAATTCTATTTCAGATGAACTGTAGATCTAAATGTGAGAGATAAGCTTCTAAAAAACATAGGAGATAGGAGAGAGTATTCATTCATTAACTTAGAGTAGGTAAGAATGTCATAAACAAGAGAAAGCACTCACTGTAAGGAAAAAAGCTGATAAAATGAACCACATTAAAATTAGAAAATTTGTTTGACCAAAAGACATCAAAGTAGATGCATATCATTATTCATTTGTACAAACCTAGAGAACAAAAAATGAACCCTTGTGTGAACTATGAATTTTGGGAGATAATGATGTATCAATGAAGGTTCATTGATTGCAACAAATGTACTACTCTGATAGTAGGGGAGGTTGTGAATACTGGGTACTGGGGTAGGAGATATATGGGAAATCTCTGTACCTTTTGCTCAATTTTGCTGTGAGGCTAAAACCTAAAAAATTAAGTCTATTTTGCTTTTAACATTTTTCACTCAAAATATTAAGTCTATTTGTAAAAAGAAAAAAAGACACAGTTAAGACAATCAAATGGCAAACTACAAAGTAGGGAAAGATATTTATAATATGTATTTAATTAGCAAAAAGGTTACAGTCCAATGCTATCTCAAATTCCCAAAACTCTTAAGTCAAGACAGACAACCCCATAAAGAAATGGGCAAAATACTTGAACAGGCATTTCATAAAAGAGGGTATCCAAATAACCAAGAAACATGAAAAATTGCTGATTTCATTAATCATCAGGGAAATGTAAATTAAAACTGCAATCTTACACATCTACCCAAATGGCTGAAATTGAAAAGAATTCGTGCAATCCTTAGTTTGTGGAACAATAGGAACTTTCATCCACTATTAATGGGAGTATAAATTGTTATGGCCACTTGGGAAAATGTAGGTGGCAATGTCTACCTAAACTAACTATATGAATATCCCATGATCTAGAAAGTCCAATCCTAAGGATATCTCTAAGAGAAATACATACCTATTATCACCAAATAATGTGTGCCCAAGGCTACAGATAATATCCCAAACTGGCAGTAGCACAAATGTCCCGCAACATTAGAATAGATAAATATATATTAATCCAATAGAATATAAAGAACAGTAAAAGTAAGTGAACATTGCTACAAGCAACACCACCAATAAAACTCAAAACAGTACTCAGCAAAATACACCAAACATAAATGAACATGTATCACATGGGCAAAAAATGTATGGTGAATATAATAGTTACCTTTGAGGAAAAAAGTGGGTCTGGTGATTGGGAAATGGTATTAGGAAGGCTTTTGGGGATCTGGGAAAGTTCTGTTTCTTAATCTGAGTAGTGATTATACTGGTGTAAGGATAACTCATTGAAGACTTATGAATGAAGCACTTTTATTTATGTGTGTTACAGTGTATTACGGAAGTATAAAACAAAAGCCATATTGATTTTACTAAGAATAACTGTCAAAGAATTACTGAATATTATTTTAGATATCTACAAGGTGCAAAGGCTCCATGTCCAATCCATCATCAAACACAATTCACAGTTATACTACACAATCCACAGTCAACTGTTAGATTTTGAAAAATAAAAAGTTAATTAGACATATATCCTGACCTCAAAATGTCAGATATAGAATTATCTACATAAAACTGACTTGGACCATCATATGTGCATGTGTGTGTATGTGTATGTGTGTACATATTCACATACACACATAATGTGTATATACACATACACAATGTATATGTGTGTATAGGCACATAATGTTTACATTCCAAATCTCAAAAATATCATGATTTACTATATCTTAGATATTTCAATAAAAGAACTTACTAAATGTGTATAACTCAGGTATGATTTTCATGTGTATATATTCAAGAAATCAGAAAAGAAGCTTTCATTAAAAATATGTCTTAAGAACTGGGATATAACAGGAAAAGGCTCCATTTGACATCAGTTCAAAAGAATACAGTAGGATGTGAATAGGTGGAGGAAGAAAAGGAAGATTTTTGAGACAAGGTAGGAACAGCATAAGGAAAGGTACAATGTAGGGAAAGCAGACATGGGGTCAGGGGTTCAGTTTGGTTGGAGGAGAGCAGTTTGGTTGGAGGTGAGCGGGTGAAAGGCAGATAGAAGGCAGACAAGGACCAGACTGAAGAGGATCTTGGAACATCAAACTGACAAATGTAGACTACATGAACTTGGTAATGGAAAGGTAGCTACAGTTTCAGCAAAGTGTCATGATCAGAGCTGTGTTTCAGGAAAACTATTCCAACAGCATGATGTCAAATGAATGGACACTGGAAAGCCTAAAGTCAAGGAAACAGGTTAGGAAGCTGCTGCCATACTAAAGGTCTAATCAAGATTTGAAACTGGAAATGGAAGGAAAGACATGGCCAAAGATAACTACTGAAAACATAATTTCCTTAATATTAGTATTAATTGCTCTTATAATAACAAGTATTCCCAAGTAGTCACTTTGCAAACTGCTGCACATGTAACAGTAAAAGTAGATGAAACTCCTGTGTAAACTTTTAAGAAAGTTAACTCTTCTTATTGAGAATATTTTCTGAGTGTATCCAGTCTTTACAGAGCTAGCGCTCCTCTTCCTGAAGGTGCCTTCCCAGAAACCCAGCTAAACACAAATAGCATATCTAGTACTACTTGGAGAATAAGTGAAAATTATTGAAGGCCTATTGAGTGGGCATCCTTATATATAACCTCACTCCATCTTAAGAATGCCTTCATCACAACTGCTCTCCCTTCATGCCCGTCTAGGCTCATCTCAGAGTCCAAGGCTCCAGATATTTCCTTTTGTTACCCCCAGTAATCCATGTTAAACTTGTGAACTTATGGGTTTTCATTACTTAATGCTTGACTTGATTGGCTCAGTTTTCCCTTCCCACCACTTTTTGAGGAGAGGACTTTAGCTGGACCAATAGTCTGTCCATAAGTGATGTAGAATAAAGAGGAAAGAAAAGGAGGAAAGGAACAGGAGACACAGGGGCTTAGAATAATGGTGGGATTTTTACTAAGATATGGGATAGACAGAGAGGAGAGCAGTTGTAGATTGGGGTTGGAAGAAGAAAATGGGATTTGTAAGCATCCTCCTTTTGGGACATTTTAAAAATCCAAACAAATTTTTTTTTTTTTTTCATAAGGAGTCTCACTCTGTCACCCAGGCTGGAGTGCAGTGTCATGATCTCTGCTCACTGCAAGCTCCACCCCCTGGGTTCATGCCATTCTTCTGCCTCAGCCTCCCAAGTAGCTGGGACTACAGGCGCCCGCCACCACACCCGGCTAATTTTTTTTATTTTTATTTTTTTGTATTTTTAGTAAAGATGAGGTTTCACCGTGTTTGCCAGGATGGTCTCGATCTCCTGACAAACAAAATTATTTTTAATGAACATTTGGTTATTGACCTGTCTATTTGACCCTGCACTGAGAGACTGGACCATATAGATTCTGGCTTTATAAGATTACAGTGGATAAAATAATCTAAAGAACCTACAATGGTACATGAAGGGAATTAAGATTTTTTTTTTAATGAGGGGGCGGGAATTTTTGTTGAATTTCAAGTCAATCTGTAGGAGGCATCAGCCACTCCAATTCCTCCAACTCTGATTTTGCATGGCAATTTGGGCAGGAACAATAGACATGAAAGACTCAATGAAGAGCAAACCAACCCTTGCCATTGAACACTGATAAAGCTTCACATGGCAGCACATCCACTGGGGTACTGAATACCACTTCTGAGATACTTCTAAATCAGACAAAGGAGCCAATAAAGCATCCCACTCACGCAGCTCTTGGGAAGTGTGTGTATTATACTCATCAAACCTGGAATATGGTCAGGGATACAGGGGAAAATAAGGGAAGAGGATCATGAATAATAATAATTAATCATTAGTCATTATTATATAATAGTATTTGGCATTTACTGAGCGCTTATTATTACAGTGCCTTATACATATGAGTGTGAAGATTGTGCTAAGCACTTTTCATAGAACATCAGAAGCCTCACAAATGTATGAGGTGGGCATTTTTGTTATTATCCTAATTTTAAATGTGAGAAAACTGAAAATGATTTAACAGTGAAGTAATTTGTCCAAAGTCATATGATCACACAGCTTGTGGGCTTCAGACTCAGGAATTTCTGACTCTAGAGCTACAGTATTTATAACTATGGTATCATGATCCAACAATTACAATGATGATGATAATGAAAAGTTCATTAAAATCTGTTCTATGCATACCTAGATATGCCTATCACCAAAGCTCATGCTTTGGCAATCTGTCACACCATTGTCTTCTCAGGATTTGACCCCCCAAAGGTTATAATAACAACTACCATAATGTGGACTTAGCTCCATTCTTAAGGACATGAGAGGCTCCTCTAGAATTCTGGAACTAACTCTACTGGAATAGAACATCTACTTCATGACCTATATCAACTAATTAAGCTGATTATATAACTATGTAGCAGCAACCTCCCTGGTAACATTTAATTTTCAGCTAAAATATGTGTTGAATTTTTTAAAAGTTTAAACAAATTAAATCATTTTAAGGAGCTTATTTTATACTTTATTCTTTCATTTGCTAGTTTTGTAACTCTCTTGATGCCTTTTATGTAATTGCATTTTAAAAACATAATTGGAACACATTCCTCAGAGCTAGAAGTCTCCATGGACTTTTTTTTCCTATGAAAAATTTGTGGGAAAATTAATGTGTATGTCTGTGTGGTTTAGTTCAAAATGAGGTTTAGTTTAAGATGAGAAAGTTTCTCAGAACTAGGACTTATTATCAAAAGTTATAGCTCAAAGGGGTACAATAAGATATTGCCAATTAGAAAAAAAAAAGCAAACATTTTAATACAAATGCTGGTTTCACATATAGTCTTCTAATAAAAAGTGTTTATATTTAGTTACATCATTTTTACTGTTCTTAGCTTTGAAGGCTGTAAGTTGGACTCAACATAAGACAGAGTACACTAGAGAAGCAGTTATAAATAACTTTATTTCACCAAGAGGTTGAGAGAGTCAGCTGCCAATATAAAAACCCACAAACCACCAACTTTTCCAAACTTCAGTTCCACGATGTCTCAATATATTCAAAAGCAAAAAAAAAAAACAAAACTAAAAAAAAAAAAAAAAAAAAAAAACACCATAACTACTGAGCACTATAAAGGCTATGTGGTCAAGCAATTGTGAAGCTTAAACTACATTCAGTTTAATCTTTTTGATAAATTGCTCAGATTTTAAACCCAAAGTTTTAATGTTTTCCTTTTTAAAAATAATGATGTGACTTGTGAAGGTTAAAATCTAGTTCCCATGTTACTAAAGGAAAAGAAAGCTTATCCATAATCAAATTGGCAATTACTGGGTGGGGATTTACCATGGGAGGTGATGGATATGTACCTCTGAGGGCGGGAATGGCCCAGCATACCACAGAAATGTCATTCCCAGTGATGAATACCATTAAAAGGGGCCAACCATACAGATCCCACATGCCCCCAAGTTGCCAAGATAAAACTACAATTTCAAAAACTCTGTCTTGTAGCCAGATTACGTGCCACCAAGGTTTTTTTGGAGAGCATATCTCCATATCTCTACTATTATATGGGAACAGTAATTAGTTCTTAGAATTATGAGGTGGCAGTGGAAAATGGTTACTTTATTTTTTTATTTTTTATTTTTTTGAGAAGAGTCTTGCTCTGTCGCTCAAGCTGGAGTGCAACGGTGCGATCTTGGCTCACTGCAACCTCCACCTCCAGGGTTCAAGCAATTCTCCTGCCTCAGCCTCCCGAGTAGCTGGGATTACAGGCACATGCTACCAAGCCTGGTTGATTTTTGTATTTTTAGTAGAGATGGGGTTTCGCCATGTTGTCCAGGCTGGTCTCGAAATCCTGATCCCTGGTGATCCACCCACCTCAGCCTCCCAAAGTGCTGAGATTACAGGTATGAGCCACCACGCCTGGCCACGACTTTTTCAAATCTACATTTTAATATTTGAGTATCATCTACTAGTTATCACAAAAAATCACTACGGGCTGTCAATCTGATGGCCATTATCAGACCCGTTATATAAAAAAAAGCTTCATCTACCCCATGACAGGCAAAATGCTAAAAACAACATGGAAAATTAGCTGGTTTGGTGATAAATCTCTTCTCACAGGGCAAAGCCTCTACACTGAACATAGAAATATTATAGGTGAAGCATTCAATGATACAACTGATTTCAGATTAAGAAATGATCTCTACCAGTCATGTATTCTCTATCATTTGGGTTGTTATTAATTATTTACGTGAAACAAAGTTGTGTTTACTAAACTGAATCCAATGTGGAGTATGGAGTAAGGGCTAAAGCTAGTTAAAAATAAAACAAAGGGATACATTTACATTCTAAATAATTTTTCCACAGCCAGTATTTTATTTGGGCAACTTTCTTCTTAAAGCTTCTGAGTAATGAAAATGGCAAAAAAGAATTTGTGCACATCTGTTTATGTCTTCAAAAAAAGAATATTCAAACTGGGCATTGGTCCATGGGAAAGCCTGCACAACATAATCCAGTCTACCAAACGCACTCCTCATTTATTAATAAGAAAATTCCAGGTTAAATTCTTGCCAAGATATGTTTTCTTTTCCAAAAATTATCTTTGGCCATATTTTATATTTGATTTACTCCCTTTGGTGCATGAAAGAAATAAAAGGCAGTCCAATACTACTGGTTGGAATTTGAACTCTGGTAAAAGAAATATAAATCTATTCACTGAAATCATTTTTGAGAAACAATAAAATTTTACAAAATATCCCTATTGTCTTTTATTTTTATTGTACTATAAAATTCATATGCATTTTGCTGTAAACCATTTGCAAAATATATTTTAAATAAGCATAATTCAGTAGGTCCTTTATCTTTTTTGTTACCAATGATATAACTTGTATTTTAAGTATCAATTTTTTATTTATCAAAGTATTTTAATATCACTTAATCTACCCACATGTGTTAGTTAGGGTTAATACCTACTTGTGGTATTATCATCCTGGACTGATTTTTCTCAATCCTTAGGAATGTGCTAATTTGAAGGCTTATATACAGAAGTGCAACTTTGCAATGTGAGTTAAGCGATATTTGTTCTTCATGTAAGATGTCAATAGGTGACAGCAGGCCAGTGTATTATCGGGAATTATAAAGGAAGCAGATTCTTAACTATTTCGTTTATTTATAGACGGTAAACATTAAAGTCTCAAAACCATGAACAACATTTTTAAGTAAAGGTCAGTTATAGCTAAACCTGAATGTACATATGTGTTAACAAATATGCTGAAGTCCTAGGATCATGTAGGAATTACTCTGGAGAAGTCAGAGAAAAAAGGTTTTTGAATCACGAAAACAAATATGATTGGCAAATAGGAAAGAAGGGAGTACATTTTATTGATAAATGAAGTAATGGGTCAACTGATCTTCAACATGGGTGCCAAGAATAATAAACGGGGAATGAATAGTCACTTCAATAAATGCTATTTGGAAAACTGAAAACATGCAAAAGAATAAAATTGGACCTTTATCTCACATATGAAAAATCAACTCAAAATGGATTAAAGGCTTTATTGTAAAACACGAAATGATAAAACTCTTAGAATAAAACTTAGGGGAAAATCTTCTTAACATTGGTCTTGGCAATGATTTCTTGGATATGATACCAAAAGCACAGGCAACAAAAACAAAAATAGACAAGTGGGATTCTATCAAACTAAACACCCTCTGTACAGCATAGAAAACAATCAACAGAGTAAAAAGGCAACCTACGTAATAGGAGAAAACCATTTATCTGATGAGGTGTTAATATCCAAAATATATAAGCAACTCCCATGACTCAAAAGCAGAAAAACAAAAACAAAAAACAAAAAACCCAACTAAAAAGTGAGCAAAGGATTTGAATAGACATTTCTTCAAAAAAAGATATATAAACAGCCATGAAGAATATGAAAAGGTACTCAACATTAATCATCAGGAAAATCCAAATCAAAACCACAAGGAGACGTCACCTCACATCTGTTAGAATGACTATTATATTAAAAAATAGATAGTAAGTATTGGCAAGGATGTGGTAAAATTGGAACCCTGTTTGTGGAAATGTAAATTGGTGCAACCACTATGATGAACAGTGTAGAAGTTCCTCAAAAAAAAAAAAAATTGAACTACCATAGGATACAGCAATCTTACCTTCT
>NW_012114899.1:1599262-1610320 GCF_000951035.1 Colobus angolensis palliatus | reverse complement strand
GGTACTCAACATTAATCATCAGGAAAATCCAAATCAAAACCACAAGGAGACGTCACCTCACATCTGTTAGAATGACTATTATATTAAAAAATAGACAGTAAGTATTGGCAAGGATGTGGTAAAATTGGAACCCTGTTTGTGGAAATGTAAATTGGTGCAACCACTATGACGAACAGTGTAGAAGTTCCTCAAAAAAATAAAAAATTGAACTACCATAGGATACAGCAATCTTACCTTCTGGGTATATAGCCAGAGGAACTGACATCAGGATCTCAAAGAGATGTCACCATGTTCATGTTTATTGCAGCATTATTTACAATAGCAAAGACATGGAAGCAACCTAATATCCATAGATGGATGAAAGGGTAAAGAAAATATGGTGTATACATACAATAGAATATATCTAGTCTCAGAAAAAGAAGGAAATGCATTGCAACAACATGGATAAACCTGGAGAACACCGTGCTAAGTGAAATAAGACAGTCATAGAAAGACAATACTATGTGATCCCACTTTTATAAGGAATCTAAAAGAGTCAAATCTGTAGAGGCAGAGAGTACAATGGTGGTTGCCAGGGGCTAGGGGAGGGGAAAACAGGGAGGTATTAGTCAAAGGGTACAAGGTCTTAGTTATGCAACATGAATATGTCCTGGAGGTCTAGAGGTGCAGAACAGTACCTACACTAAACAATACTGAATTGTATTCTTAAAACTTTGCTAAGAGGGTAGATCTTATGTTAAATGTCTTTACCACAAATAAAATAAAATACATAATAGAATATGTTAGTGTTTTCAAGAGAAAACATATAGAAGACTATTGTACTCTTTTGGGATGGAGAACAAAATAATATGTAGAAAATATAAAATCCATTGAAATGGGAGAAGCAATTGGCAGACAATCTCCATTGACGTGAATTTAATGACAAGTAAGGAAACTGGAGTTTCCACATGCTTCCATAAATGGAAGTGGCATTCTTACCTGAGCTCTAATTGTATGAAGTCTACAATTTATTACTATGTTTGCAACCTAGAATACCCGTGCCATGCATATGGGTACTTTTGGATTTTATTTTAATGTTCATAAAGCAAGAATTATTACAAAATAAAACCTTAAATATATTGCAATGGACAATACACAAAAACCCATACCAGCTAGAATCAGTAATTATATGTTGGGCATAAGACCCTGTGAAGGTGTCATTAGGTGGTAAAACAAATAACAGAAAACATAGAACTTTTTAGTAGTAGTAGTAGTAGTTGTTGTGGCAGCAAAAACAGTCATTTAAATATCTTTCTATATGGTTGTTTTCAGCTTAAAAGTTAAATCTACCTAGCAGGCAACTGTGCCTTTCTAAAAATGTAGCACTTATATTAAGTTAAATAAGCTATACAGGAGAAAAGTGTGAATAAATTAATATCGTTCTCAGAAAAGCAGGAGAATGAAAAAAGAGTGACATACAAATCAGTAGCTTGACTCAAATATTCTGCATTAAAAATCGTTTCCTCATTGGCCTGAAAAATATATGAATTATAACACCACGCATTGTTATTCACACTCAAGTGGCAGTTATGAGTATGAATTTGTGTACATTCCTAAGTGTGGTTTAGGTATTAGAGAGTTATTAAAGATATTTACAAATATACCAAGTCTCTCTCTTCCTAGGCACATGGTAAAATGGCATTTCCCTACCTGCTGAAACTCAGCACAGCCACACAATTCTATTTGGCTGTTGAAAATAAGCAGCCATGACATGTGATGTTTCTGGACAGAGGCAGTTAATTGCCGGTGTGGGACGCAGGAACTCTTCCTTTCCCGGCCCTGTCAGTCATGGCAGCATGCATCTAGACAGAGTCTCTCTCAGCTTGGTTCATGAGCAATGCTCCAGCAAACCCACAATGGGCAGGTGAGCAAGAAATAAATCTTTACTCAGTTCTAGGCCACTGAGAATTTAGGACTGTCTGTTACCACACCCAAGCTTAGTGTTATTGACTGACATGTGGTGCATGGTAACAGCATTACAGACTCATTTAAAAATAAAAATAAAAAGTCACTATACTCCCTCCTCTCAGTTGGGGCTTATTTTCTCAGTTCAGTCACTCCCTGGAAGGTGTACACATATTACTAAAGTAAATTAATTATCACTGTTGGTCACTAGTCTAGTAGAAATTATTACTCTCTTTTGGAAAGCAGTGATTTGCAAGTGTTGACGTATGTCTAATTGAATACTAATGCTTTTAGTCTCTTGAATCAAAGACTAGCAGTTCCCAGCTAATGTAAAGAAAGCAACTTTTCCCACAGAAAGATCCACATGAAGCTTAATACCCTTTGGGAAGTGGGTGTGGTTGTACCATTGATTTGAAGCCCAATAACATAAACCAAGATTTTTTGCACATTCTTGACACACTGATAAAGAATTAATCAGAGAAACTAGCCCATAACATGGAAAACAGTGCTAGTGGGATTTGGGTTACTTTATTATTGTTATACTCTTTGTAGAATAGATACAAATTTAAATGGAAAAACAATTGAACAATGGTGCTAAAATACTATAGAAGTACAAGGAAGAAATGGAGGGCAGAGAGGGGGTACAGAGAAAGGAGGAAAGAGAGGAAGTAAAAGAAAGAGAGAGCAAGATAGGGAAAAGAAAACAGACAGAAAGAAAGGAAGAAAGGAAAATAGGAAAGAACGAAGGAAGACTTGTTAGTGTTCTAGTCCAAAAACAGAAATAATGGGAAAGAAGATATAAGAGACCTGAGGTTTTTGAGTAATATGCAAGCATCAGCAAGGCCCCTTTATGAATAGCAGGGCTACATGAACTCTGAAACACAGCAGATGACTCTATGTGCTATGAAAACTAAGTATTAATATCACAGGCCACTTCTGGCTATTTCAGGCTCTAGAGAACTCTCTTTCCTCCTTCCTTATGCCCTGTAGATCATGGTTCACAAACTAATATGACTACAGGAACCACAGAGATATTATCAATCAATAAAGCAGGTCAAGCATATTATTTTATACTTTCCTTGTGTAGTAAATGCCTAAGGATATTCCTCACTCATACAAAAAAAATATATGCTCTTGACCCTCTTTTATATCTTGATTTTTTTTTCATTTTCGATAGAAAATATTGTTTCTGCTATAACAAATATGGCAAGCTGAATGCCAACTGAAACTTGACCCCAGGGATGATAGGGAGTGGTGGGAATTGCCTGAAGATGACTGTCACAGAGGACTGAAGTCCTTTTTTTTTTGGAAATAATAACAGATATGGTTTTGTGTTAAGTCTGTCACCTTTAAATTACTACTCAATTGTTTCAAAATGTCAAAAACATATCAATAAATCTGTAAGCTCAATTTATCTCATGTACCAACATTCCATCTCTCCTATCCCTCTTTCTAGAAAACTGACCTAGGCTACCCATCTACTCAACAAGTCCAATCCATCAACATGGATTTCACATGATATGACAGGCAATAAGCTAAGTGTTTTGCAAAATGTATCTCATTTGTTCCTCAAAAGAACCTCATAAGTACAGACAAGGAAACTGGGACTTACAGAGTGTAAGTAACTTGCTTTAAGGTCAAAGTAAGTGGTAGAATTAGAATTCAATCTCTGGCATAATCTATCTCTTTAACCATCATGCTCCATTATGTTTCTCACATGACTTAAGTGCCTATCCCAGACTACAGACCTTGAGGCTGTCACCTTTGGATAGTACCAGCTAAAAGACCAGTAAGTGACCACCAAGAAGGAAACACTCTACATTCCACGTGAGAAAAACTTTTATTTCCCTTTCACTGTTTTCTTTACTTAAATATTGTGGTCTGGTTTTACAGAAAGAATATTACATTGTTATTCCATTTTATCAAAAATGTCAGAAAAAGAACATGGATATTTCCTGCTGTGCTCTGAGCACCCGACTCATCCCATGAGCATCTGCTCCATCCAAGCAGTCGACATTTTCAATGAAAGCACATTTCAAGCATGCTCCAAGACAAGAACTGCCAACTAGAGACATGAATTGCCCGACAATAATAAGAGCACTTAATATTCTCCAAATCTTCTTAGCATTCTGCAAAGACTCCATCATGCCTAATAGCAGTTTGTGCTGTCTGCCTGGGTTGACACATGTATTCCACCCAGGGGTTTTGACTGACCAAAATCCCAGAGGTTAAATACGGAAACCTTTTTCATTTCCGCTGGTCTGACAGTCTCTCGGTGTGTAGTGAACCTTGCAGCAGCCTCTGTTCAAGACCTGTAGTCTCTCTGCAAAAGCGACAGCTCAAGCCTGTGCAAACTGAAGATGTGCTGCCAAAGGAAAAATCGTTTTTTTCTTTCCCAGGAAAGAGTTAGCTCAAATCTTCCACAATAACCTGATTTTCATCTTGATACCAACCTGGGCTTTCTTCAGAGTCAAATGAAGATTTATGTTTCATAACACTTATCAAGAAAATGCCCTAACAGTATGCCAGCACTACCTTCTCTTCTAGATTCCTCTCAGAATGTATCTCCTCTGCCGAGAAAAGAGCCACAGAAGGACTGGGATCTCAGGCTCAAAGCTTCCTTCATCAAGTTCCATGTACAGAGGTCTCTCAAAGCAACTCACTCAAATATCTGGAATGCACTTACCTGGTTGGTTAAAATTAGTAAACCCATCGTTGGAGAAGACGAAGCAAACTCTTTAGAACTTAATTCAACCAAGGTTCCTATGTAAATAATTGTTACATATTGGAAGAAGTTTTCACATGCTTTTACTCTGCAAAAATGTTGGCTTTAGTGGTTGCGTTTCTGAGGCTGGGCATAGACCCTGGCACTATCTACTAACTCTCAGGGAAGCTCAGTGTCTGCCTCTGAATTACATTGCTTAGTAAAAGAGTAGTTTTAGTGCTTATGTGGCCATATGGTATTTTACAACATTTCAACATTAGAGATATTCATTCAAGTCTTAAATGTGAAGAAAAATTAAACTATAAATTTTTTGATGATTTAAAATTATGTATTTAAGTTATAAATAAACTGGTCCATGAGGAAATGATTAAGTTATATATGATTATAGTGATTTAATGAAGATTTTGAATCCTTTCTGGCTATAATTTTAAAGGCTATCATAAGGTAGAAAATATTTTATGACATAACATTTAGTTTAAAAAACATAAACACCATGTTTTATAGTGATTATCAGCACAGTTGTGGAAATGTGCATGTGCATATGGACAAGGACAGGAAAAAAACTTGGAAACTAAAAATAGCTCCTTTACAATGGTAAGATTTACAACTTTAAAATATGTTCAAGGTGGGCAGATCACCTGAGGTCAAGAGGTCAAGATCAGACTGGCCAGCATGTGAAATCTTGTCTCTAGTAAAAATACAAAAATAATTAGCTCGGTGTGGTGGCACATGCCTGTAGTCCCAGCTACTTGAGGAGGCTGAGGCAGGAGAATCACGCAAACCCAGGAGGAGGAGGTTGCAGTGAGCCAAGATCGCGCAACTGCACTCCAGCCTGGGTGACAGAGGGAGACTCCATCTCAAATAAATAAATAAATAAATATTTTTTCTATGGTAGTTCTAAAATAGGCAATATTTATTTGAAATATATATATATATAATTTAAATAAAAGATTGCCTGATACAATTCAGTCTAATAGTGTTAAAATTCAGATCTCTAGCTGTTTCAAAATGTGACCTAGAAGGACTTTTTGATTGCTTCTGTGAATTTTACTATTTATTTCACCAAGCAATAAAAATTAGTAAAAGTAAATGTATTAAAAGTGTTTTAAGAGACAATTTTCTTCCAAGAAAAAAAAAAGTATATTTTTTAAGACAACATACTTCCCTTGCCACACAAGAGCTACCAAATACATGCACTAAACTATCATAGCACAGCCTAATAATTTCCTCAAGTGTTCTTCGGAAGCAAGTAAGCTAAATCCATTCCCAGACATTTGGCTTCCAAGACTCCTTTTAAAATAAAATGGCAACATGATAAAACACTCAAACTCAATCTAGTTTTCAAAGTATTTCCTTGAAGTAAAACAATTTAGGATTTTCTTAAGAGTTATCACTTTGGAGGAGAGTGGGATGATTAGAAATAATAGAATAAGAGCTCCTATCACTCTCCCCACCTAGACCAACACTTCCTAAGGTGCTATGACAGCTTGGCATTCATCTGTGATTGACCCAAGGCACCACAGTCTGCCTTGTCTCTCAAAGGAGGGGAGTCTATAAGCTATCTGGTATGGAGAATAAAGCCCTCCTGCTCTCTGTGCCCTCTACTCCCTCTTCCAATTAAAAAAAAATTCCCTCTACCTATTAAGCTCTGAATGATAAAGCTTAAGGTTATTTTTTGATGTAAGAATTTGCTGTAACTTTTCTAAAGGGATAGCCACCAAAAGAGAGGAGGAAGTTCTTCTAAGTGTATAAGTTTTTCAGTGCCTGGTCTCACTTTCCCCCTTCCCTTCTTCCTCCCTTGATGTTTAATCAAAGGATTCATCACAATTCTGGCATCTCCCATATCTACAGGAGTATCCTTACCAAAACTCTTCTGTGAAAGTAAGGTCTTCAGTCACCTCACCCCCATGACCTCCACAAGACCCAATTTAGGCTCATCTATCCACACAGAGTCTAGTGAGGGGAAGCACTGGGGCACATAATGAGGTCTGAAAGATCCAGTAATTCTACTGAAAAAAAAGATGAAAGATATAAGAGTGAGTGTGTTGGTCTTCTCATTTGGGAAAATGAAAGTCATGGAGGATTAATGTCTGTCGCCTGTACTACTTCAACTTTGTGACTTTGACCAAGTTATTTAACTTCTCCATACCTCAGTTTCATCATCTATAAAACAGACAGTATTTTCTTCTTAGAGTTGTCATGAGGATTCAATGAGTTAGTACCTGTGAAGCGCTTGGCTAAATGTGTGGGATAGAGAAAAGTTTAGCTAGTGTTCCTCAGTACTGCATATAACTGAGCAGTCCCATTACAGGACCTTTGAATACCAGGGCTGTCAGCAATCTAGAACTCTAGATACGCTCTCCCCATCCAATGCCATTGTCTTTATTCTCCTTCCCAGGGAAACGTCAACATTCACTCATTCATATACCAAAATATTTATCAGGCTCAAACTCCATTCCATGTACTGTGCTATGGGATAAAACAGTGAGAGAAAAGAAAAAAAACAAAAAAAAAACAGATATTGACCTGTTCTTGTGCAGTTGGTGGTATAGGTGGTTAATCATTATAATCACAATATAATGCAGGAGATGCTTAGAGTAAGAAAAGTACTATGGCCTGTGGTTCCTGCTCCTTACAGTCTGATGAGGAGATAGGCCATTACTGGAAATTGTCATATTGTACAATAATTGCTGCCACAGGATTAAATAAATAATGCTATAGAAGCCAAAAGGGTGACCTGTAGCTTACTGTAGGTTGGAAGGTGTGTAGTCAGGGAAATTTTCCACAGGTGATTAGATACAAGGTGAGACCTGAAGAATAAGCATATATGTGTATATGTGTGTGCTTTGGGGGGCATGGCACAGGCAGGAATAGTTACATTTATCATAATTACCCTAAGAAATAGGTATTCATTCTGCAGCAGTGAAACCTTCAGATTATCCACTTCAGAACACAAACACTTATTCCCCAGCTGCTGGGAGTATTGGTGCTGACGGATCTTGGTGGAGTCCCTCTTCAGGACCTAACCTCTCCTGAAGAGAGTAGCCTCGCTCAAGGTTACTCTGGCTTTCCAAGTTCAGCCTGCATCCAATGATTGCTCAGTAAGGAAGTATAAAGGCTCAATCCCCTTGTCCCTTGTCTTAGTCTATTGGGGATGCTATAACAAAATACCATAAAGGGAGTGGTTTATAAACAACAGACATTTATTTCTCACAGTTCTGGAGGCTCAGAAGTTCAACACTAAGGCACAGGCAGGGTTTGATAACTGGTGAGGGCCCACTTCCTGGTTCATAGACAACCATCTTTTTGTTGCACCTTCACGTGGCAGAAGGGACAAGGGAATTCTCTAGGATCTCTTTTATAATGGTATTAATCCCATTCATGAGGACTCCTTCCTCATGACCCCATCTTCAAATACCATCACATTGGGGGTTAGGATTTAACATATGAATTGTGGGGGACAAAAACATCCAGTCTAGAGTACCCTTATTCCAGCACTCTGCAGAGCCATCCCAAGTCCAGTGTCTCCTATAGGTCTGGTGGCAAGGCAGGCTGGCATCTTGCTCTCTCAAAGTCTCCTTTCTTCTCTGTTCTGTGGGTGACAGATCTTAGTGGAGGTTCTGAGAGCACTCCCTAATAAAGTTCTTGCATGCAAATCTGGGGCAACATTCTGTATTTATTAATTTAAAAACTAAACTTGGAAAGGTTAAGTAACTTGTTGAGGATATGACAGTATGGCTCATTCAGAGAAATGAAAGTAGCTCAGTTTGACCAAGCCCAGAATTTGAAGCTATAAGAGGCCAAAGATTAACTATGTCTTAAAGTATATAATAGGTCATAATAAGAAATTAAGGCATTATCCTGAGGTAACGAGAAGTATCAGAAGTGTTGACTAGGACTGAGATGGTCAACTTGTCCTTTAACATGACCAGTTAGAATATTGTAAGCATGTTTTTACTGAGTGAAAGCATTTTCTTACCAGAGAGGGGTTACCAGGGGTTTTTAATCTGACTAATGCTTTACTACTCACCATTATTTTAAGAGTCCAAGACCAGGAGGAGGTGTGGGAGTTATAAGTAAAGAGGAAGAGAAGAACACCTCAGAGATTGAGAGAGTGGACAGCTCCTGGCAAAATGAGCTGGGCTTACAGGTGTGTGCAGAAAGAAGACAACCTCTACCTCCTCCATTTTACTTTGCTGGCTCAGAGGACAATGGTCTAAGGACGGGGACTCAGGTTCAGGCAGGGGTTGCTGCCTGTCCTCTTTTACTGTCCCACTCAATAACAGGTACTTTGACTGTAAGTGAGCTTAAGTGCTTGAAAACTCTCAGGCTTGCAAACTTCATTTACTGTCTTGCAATGATTGTATATACCGGAGGTATTCTGTATTAAAAACATTAACTTACTCAAAGCAAATTCAGATAGGTTACACCACTCTTCATAACCATGCCTTTTTTCAGAATATGACTTTCTGGTTTCCTCCATAAAAAGGCAGAGTATATTTCTTTGATGTAAAGAGGACTTTGTCTTGCAATTTGGATACCAGCTGAACCGCAGTAGGACAGGATACCAGGTAGAGTCCTGGGGTCCCATTCCAAGCCCTAGTTCCAGGGCAATATTTCTAGATACACCTGGACCAGAAGGGAACCTACTGCCTTAAAGGGAAGGACCTACTCCTGGCAGTATCCATCACCTGCTGGCAAAAGAGCCACTGGATCCTGAATAATCAGCAATGGTAGCCAGGCAATACCCACCACCAGCCTTGGATGAGACTCAGATCTATGCCAGCTTCAGGTATGACCCAGCACATGCTCAGCTGTGGTGGCTATGGGGACAGACTCCAACTTGAGAAAAAAGAGAGGTAAAAATACAGGAGAATTTGTCTTGCAGCTTGGACACCAGCTCAGATACAACAGGGTAGAGCACCAAGCAGGCTCCTGGGGTTCCCGATTCCAAGCCTTGGCTTCTGAATGCCCTGGACCAGAGGGGAGCCTGAAAGAAACCAGGCACATTCCTCAGCCCAGTATCTCTCAATTTCCCGGGCCCAGCACAAACAAGCCCAGTACAAACAGGCCCAGTATCTCTCAATTTCCTGGGCCCAAACAAGCCCAGAACAAACACGGCCCAGTGCAAATATATTCCTCCATATACCTCAGCTTGGGAAATCCTGGGAAATCCCCAATAAGGACACCGCCGTTTGTAGTTTTACTGAAAGCATGGGAACCAATAGATAACTGCTAAATGTATAAACTTAATATGTTAACCAATTGTAATGCTGTAACCTAAAGAATTCCCTTGTTCCTTGTTCCTCTGTAACCTTACAAGTCCTGTTTACATCGGGCTATAAAAAGCGAGTGCACGCATTGTTCGAGGCCCTCTTGTATGTTGTGGAACAGAGGGACCAAGTTCGAACTTGCAATAAAGATCCTTGCGGCTTGGCTTTGGCTCTGGACTCTGGTGGTCTTCTTCGGGGAATAAACGGTCTGGGCATAACAAGCCCACTACCTGGAAGGGATACCTAGGGACTGGCATCATTCACCACAAGCTTACTGAAGATCCCTTGGGCCTTGAATGAACTTCAGTGATAGCCAGGCAGTGCTGACTCCAGACGTGGGGTGGTGGTGGCCATAGGGAGAGACTACTCTTCTCGAGGGAAGGACAAGGGTGGGAAAGACTTTGTCTTGTCACTTGGGTGCCAGCTCAGCCACAGTAGAAGTCCTAGCTGGAGCAACCAGACAAGAGAAAGAAACAAAGGGCACCAAATTGGAAAGGAAGAAGTTAAATTATGCTTGTTTGAAGATGATACCAACTTGTATTTGAAAAAAACCTAAAGAGTCCAAAAAAGTGGATTCTATACAAAAAACCATCCACCATAAAACTATTAGGACTGACAAATTCAGTAAAGGTGCAGGAAACAAAACCAACATACAAAAATCATTAGCATTTCTATATGCCAACAGCGAACAATCTGAAAAGAAAACAAGAAAGTAATCCCATTTACAATAGCTACAAATAAAATTAAATACCTACAAATTGCCTTAACCAAACAAGTGAAAGACTTCTACAAATAAAACTATAAAACACTGATGAAAGAAATTAAAAAGGCTGGATGCTGTGGCTCACGCCTGTAGTCCTAGCACCTTGGAAGGCCTAGTTGGGTGGATTACAAGGTCAGGAGCTCGAGACCGGCCTGGCCAACATGGTGAAACCCTGTATCCACTAAAAATGCAAAAAATTAGCTGGGCGTGTTGGCGGGCACATGCAATCCCAGCTGCTTGGGAGGCTGAGGCAGGAGAATTGCTTGAGCCTGGGAGGCGGAGGTTGTACTGAGCCGAGATCGCACCACTGTACTCCAGCCTGGGTGACAGAGCAAGACTCCATCTGAAAAAAA
>NW_012114899.1:1596516-1599107 GCF_000951035.1 Colobus angolensis palliatus | reverse complement strand
AAGGAAAGGAAAGGAAAGGAAAGAAAGATTAAAAAGGACACACACACACACACAAAATGGAATCGAAAGATATTCTGTGTTCATGGACTGAAAGAATCAATATTGTTAAAATGTCCATACTACCCAAAGCAATCTATGGATTCAATGCAATCCCTATCAAAATACCAATGACATTCTTCACAGAAATAGAAAAAATAATCCTACAAGTTATATGGAGCCATAAAAGATCCAGAGTAGCCAAAATTATCTTGAGCAAGAAGAACAAAATTGGAGGCATAACATTATCAGACTTCAAATTATATTACAGAGCTATAGTAACCAAAATAGAATGATAACTGGCCAGAAAACAGACACATAGACAAATAGAACAGAATAAAGAACCAAGAAACAAATCCATACATCTACAGTGAATTCGCTTTTGACACATGCATCATGGAAGAACAGTCTGTTTAATAAATGGTGCTGAGGAAGCTGGATATCTATATGCAGCAGAACAAAACTAGACCCCTATCTCTTATCATATAGAAACATCACATCAAAATGAATTAAGGACTTAAATGTAACACCTCAAACTATGGGACTACTAAAGAAACATTGGGAAAACTCTCCAGGACATTGGTCTGAGCAAAGATTTCTTGAGTAGTACCCCCAAAGCACAAGCAGCCAAAGCAAAAATGGACAAGTTAAAAAACAAAACAAAAACACACACATACACACACACAAAAAAAACTTCTCCACAGCAAAGGAAACAATCAAGAAAGTAAAGACACAACCATGGAATGGGAGAAAATACTTTTAAACTATCCATCTGACAAAGAATGAATAACCAGAATATTTAAGGAGCTCAAACTACTCTGTAGGAAAAAAATCTAATTATCTGATTAAAAGCTGGGCAAGAGATGTGAATAGACATTTCCCAAAAGACGACATACAAACGGCAAACAGGTATATGAAAAGGTGCTCCACATCCCTGATCATCAAAGAAATGCAAATCAAAACTACAATGAGATATCCTCTCATCCCAGTTAAAATGGCTTTTATCCAAAAGCAGGCACTAACAAATGCTGGCGAGGACGTGGAGAACAGGGAACCGTTCTACACTGCTGGTGGGAGTGTAAATTAGTACAGCCATTATGGAGAACAGTTTGGAGGTTCCTCAGAAAACTAAAAATAGAGATACTATACAATCCAGCAATTCCACTGCCAGGTATATGCCCAAAAGAAAAGGAATTAGTATGTCAAAGAGATATCTGCACTCTCCTGTTTTACTTCATTAGTAAACTGCCCGCTGACATCAGGGAAATGTTCAGGCCTGTTTTTGCATATAGGCCTTAACAAAATCGTATTTTTCTTCTTGTTGGGATTCTTACTCTACATATTATGCAAACGTTCAAACAAATTGTGGGTACATAGTAAGTGTATAAATTTATGAGTTGGATGAGATATGTTGACACAAGCATGCAATCTGTAATAATCACATCGGGGTAAATGGGGTATCCATTACCTCAAGCATTTACTTGCTGTTTATTGCTGCACTATTCAGCCAAGATTTGGAAGCAACCTAAGTGCCCATCAAACGATAAATGAATAAAGAAAAGTTGGTATATATACACAATGAAGTAGGATTCAGCCATAAAAATGAGCAAGATCCAGTCATTTGCAAGAACACGGATAGAACTGAAGGATATTATGTCAAATGAAATATAACAGGCACAGAAAGACAAACTTCACATGCTCTCACTTGTTTGTGGGAGATAAAATTCAAAAGAATTGAATTCATGGAGATAGAGAGTAGAAGGATGGTTACCAGAGGCTGGGAAGGGGCTTGGGAGATGGGTAAGAAATGGGGATGGTTAATGGGCACAAAAATATAGTTAGCTACAATGAATAAGATTTAGTATTTGATAGCACAACAAAGTGACTACAGTCAACAATAATTTATTGTATATTTTGAAATAACTAAAAGGAAATAATTGGATTGTTTGTAACACAAATAAAGGATTAATTCTTGAGGTGATAGAGACCCCATTTACCCTGATGTGATTTTACGCATTGCATGCTTGTATCAACGTATCTCATTCAACTCATAAATTTATACACCAACTATGTACCCACAATTGTTCTTAAAGTTTGCGCAATGTGTTGAATAAGAATACTAACAAAAAGAAAAACACATTTTTGTTAAGGCCTGTTTGCAGAAATAGGCCTGAACATTTCTCTGATGTCAGCTGGCAATTTCCTAATGAAGGAAAATAAACACACAAACACATACTTGGTTCTGGCCTGACATTTAATAATTAATATACAAAAGCAATTACTAAGTTAAAAACAATAGAGTCAAAAGTCTATAACTCCTGTTAGTTACATTTCTAATTAAAATAAAATTAATATAAGAAAGACATTCCTACTAAATTTAAAAAGTGTGAGGCCATGTAATTAATTGCCTTTGATGTACACTTTGTAAATGCAAAATTATAAAATATTTTTGACCTGAAATCCTTTTTAACTTTTTTTTTTTTTTTTTTTTTTTTTTTTTTTTCACTCTTTCATCCAGGTTGAGTGCAGTGGCACAATCACAGCTTACTGTAACC